>NC_084621.1:41141977-41296977 GCF_033978795.1 Nerophis ophidion | reverse complement strand
ACAAGTGTTATGACGAATAAGTACAAACCCTGTTTCCATATGTACATTGAACTGAAACAATTTCATAATAATTACAGCAAAACCAATTGAACAAACTGAACAAACAAGTTGGAGAAAGTCCTACGGAAAACATGTTCCATCCTGAAAAAGATTCTACTGCAGCCGAGAAAAATTTCAATTTAAAAGTGAGTGCTTGTGAGACAGCAGACACTAAGAAACTTTGTGGTAAGGAAATGTAAAGCTTGCTTTACTCTAAGTCATTAAAGCGCAGCCAATTTGAAAAGTTACAGTTTTCATCATGCCGCTTCTGGTGTGCACTTGGATTTAGTTCAGACGGAGCACATGACTTCATTTTCGCTTCTGATGATTGGCTTTTTGGCTAAAAGTCTTCTGGATTGTGTGATGGACACTTTCACATTTGCAAGGGAAGCCGGCTTCATTTGCTGTTGGTTTTGTCTTTGCCATTCTGTGTCCTTGGCAACCCTGTACACACACACACACACACACACACACACACACACGCACACACAAAAAGAGCTTTATGCCAACTCCTCTCACATCTTTATATAGAAACTGAAACTGAATATAAGGTTTGATACAATAAAATGTATCTTAGAGTGACAAATGTTATATAGGACACCCAGTAAAATAAAGAAAAAGTAGTTGAACACAAAGTTTAAGTACAGTATTTGGAAAGCATTTTACCAGTAGGAAAAAACCGTGGTGGGCTGCCAACGTCAGCAAGGCTTTTTCTGCCAGCCTAAATACTTTCACAAGCATTGACCAACATTTTCAACTTAAAGTCTAGTATTTGTTCCAAAAAAGTGCCATCATATTAGATATTTTAGGTCCGATCAGATTTCAGCTTCTATGTGGTGCCATGTCAATGTAATCTGCCCAGGGCATTCAGAATCAGAAGTGCTGTTCCATGTCATTTAAACTCTAATAGCGATAAGGATGGGGTGAACAAATGTGTGAGGAAATTGTCAAAGTCTATCCCAGTTGCACTTCAGTTAAAGTAAAAGTGATGTGCATATATATGTACATTAAATGTATTCATTTACTTCATTATTTATGTATTATGTATTTTGCATTGTTTCCTGCCTGCAAAGCTATAATAATCAAATGAATGCGTATATATGTTGGTCAATACACAAATGCAGCTGTTTGTTTTTTTCTTTCCATTTTACACATCTTGTTGTGGCATTTTGTAGTTTCCAGCTCAAGGCACACAATCATTCGTCACTTCCTGTCAATGAGAAAGGACGCAAAAAAAAAGGCTCCACTTCTGCCACCGTAAAGTCAAACACAAATACAAATAGACGGAATAGAAATCGAAAGAGTAAATGAAACCTAATTTGTAGGTATAATGATTGATGATGAATTGAACTGGAAATCTCATGTTAAAAATATACAACATAAAGTAGCAAGAAATACGTCAATAATCAATCAATCAATGTTTACTTATATAGCCCTAAATCACTAGTGTCTCAAAGGGCTGCACAAACCACCACGACATCCTCGGTTGGCCCACATAAGGGCAAGGAAAACTCACACCCAGTGGGACATTGGTGACAATAATGACCCAGTGGGACGTCAGTGACAATGATGACTATGAGAACCTTAGAGAGGAGGAAAGCAATGGATGTCGAGCGGATCTAACATGATACCGTGAAAGTTCAATCCACAATGGATACAACACAGTCGCGAGAGTCCAGTCCAAAGAGGATCCAAGACACAGCAGCGAGAGTCCCGTTCACAGCGGAGCCAGCAGGAAACCATCCCAAGCGTAGGCGGACCAGCAGCGCAGAGATGTCCCCAGCCGATACACAGGCGAGCAGTACATGGCCACCGGATCGGACCGGACCCCCTCCACACGGGAGAGTGGGACATAGAAGAAAAAGAAAAGAAACGGCAGATCAACTGGTCTAAAAAGGGAGTCTATTTAAAGGCTAGAGTATACAAATGAGTTTTAAGGTGAGACTTAAATGCTTCTACTGAGGTGGCATCGCGAACTGTTACCGGGAGGGTATTCCAGAGTACTGGAGCCCGAACGGAAAATGCTCTATAGCCCGCAGACTTTTTTTGGGCTTTGGGAATCACTAATAAGCCGGAGTCCTTTGAACGCAGATTTCTTGCCGGGACATATGGTACAATACAATCGGCAAGATAAGATGGAGCTAGACCGTGTAGTATTTTATACGTAAGTAGTAAAACCTTAAAGTCACATCTTAAGTGCACAGGAAGCCAGTGCAGGTGAGCCAGTACAGGCGTAATGTGATCAAACTTTCTTGTTCTTGTCAAAAGTCTAGCAGCCGCATTTTGTACCAACTGTAATCTTTTAATGCTAGACATGGGGAGACCCGAAAATAATACGTTACAGTAGTCGAGGCGAGACGTAACAAACGCATGGATAATGATCTCAGCGTCTTTAGTGGACAGAATGGAGCGAATTTTAGCGATGTTACGGAGATGAAAGAAGGCCGTTTTAGTAACGCTTTTAATGTGTGCCTCAAAGGAGAGAGTTGGGTCGAAGATAATACCCAGATTCTTTACCGTGTTGCCTTGTTTAATTGTTTGGTTGTCAAATGTTAGAGTTGTATCATTAAATAGAGTTCGGTGTCTAGCAGGACCGATAATCAGCATTTCCGTTTTTTTGGCGTTGAGTTGCAAAAAGTTTAATTTCAATAATGAATAAAGCAAAACATGTTCGAGACAAAAAATCACTTCATATTCTCTACTGTTTACCAGTGTAACCATATCTGAGTTACTGTGTAGGAATATGTGGAAATAACTACAAAAGTACACTTCATTCATTAACAGTGTTACAAAAAAGATCAGTTAGAATAATACTTAATGTTGGATATAGAGAACGTACAAATCCTTTATTTATTGAATCAAAGATACCGAAATTCCACAACATAGTGAATTTGCAAACAGCTAAAATTATACACAAAGCAAACTATAATCTGCTACCCAAGAATATACAACAATTAAAAAAAGAGGAGAAATATAATGTTAGAGAAAAATGTAATTTAAATCATTTGTATGCACGTACAACACTTAAGACCTTCAGTCTATTAGTATGTGGAATTAAATTATGGAATGGATTAAGCAAAGCAATCAAACAATCTACTAAGATGATCCACTTCAAGAAACTCTTCAAACTTAGTGTTTACAAAGTACAAAGAAGAAGAACCGTGATAAATATTCAGAATTTATTTCACCCATCCATTCTTTCATTCGCAAAATAATATTTCTGTTGCGATCTGTGGCTCAGATCTTCACGTGTTTGTTTTTTCATTCTCTGTCTGACCCGTTTATTTCCTGTTTTTATCCATCACTATGGTTACACATCAGTCCACCTGTTAGTCTCGCCCCGCACACCTGCTACTAATTTTCACCCTCCTATTTAAGCTCACCTTTTCTGTTTACTCATTCTCGGATCCTAATTTGCCCACGCGCATCAGTGACGACTCTCATCATTCGTATGTATTTTCTCGCTAGCTCTCACGCCAAGCCACTTTATTGTCTAGCTTTCATGCTAAATGTTTTGTTTACTCTTTTGTGTCCTCGTACCAAGTTCTAGTTTTCCTTGTTTTATCCTAGCTTTCACGCTAGCGTCTTTTGTTTACTTTTTCTCTTTACACCAGTATTTTTGTTCATAGACTTTTGTTATTAAATACCCTTTATCTTACCTATGCTGTGTTCTGCTTCGACGCATCCACGGGAAAACCACACCGGCATTACAATGCCGAAGAAGAGTCTTCACAGTAGGATCCGAGCATCAAGTTGTTTTTCCGCGTCGAAACCACGGGAGGAACCCTTCGACTTAGGGTTGTGGTTGGAGCTCGTGGCTTGGGAGCAGGAAAGACTCGACTGTGGGCCTGAAGTCTCCTCCGAAGCCGTTCGCGCTGCCCCGAAGAAGCGGGGGGTCCAGTGGAGAGGTCCCCCGCGCGGCAGTAATGTTCCAGCACCACTTATTCCTCCCCATGGACACAGCAAGTTTCACCCCGTCCAGGATTCACCCGTCATTACCGGTAATCCTGCTTGTTTTTTTTCAAATCATTCCTTAAGCTGCCATGACACTTTTTCTGACACAAGCGATGACGTCATTTGGGGAACGCCCACCGGTGACGCAACACCGGCCTCTGTTGATGACATTTTTTCAGAAGATTTTTTTATTGTGGACGATATATCTCAGCCATTTTCCAAAAACTTGGACAGTAATAATACTTTCACACAGTATCAGGACATTTATATTGATTCTAGTCACCCTCAGTATATTGTTAATTGTCAAGATCAGCCTCCCATTACTTTGGCCCCGCCCACATCTCAGCCTATTTCACGTCCTACCCCTACGTCACCTGATTTTGAAACTGACCTAGAAAAATATAGTCCTGCCTGGATGGACGAGTGGTACAGGAGAGTTTTGATTGAACTGGAGCTGGAGGAGAAATTTCTTGCTGCTCAGAACAATCCTCTCCTCATACAGACTAATGGGGTGGAGTCTGCCCTCCTCCAAACCTCCCACCGCCCGCCCTTACGGTCAGCCTCTATCCAACGGGACCCCGTCTGGAATCCGGGTCTCGAGGGGAGGGCCAGTATTACTACTAAGCCTCCTAGACCTCCACCACCGGTGTTCACCCCTGTTAAACCCGTTAAGCCACTACGGCCTCCTAGACCTCCTCCACCGGTGTTCTCCCCGGTCAAGTCACGCCCTCTTAGACCTCCTCCACCTGTGTTCCGTCCGTGCCCTAGTTCTAGTTTTAGTCACAGTCTCTCTCAGAGTTCAAGTCCCAGCCTTCTTCGTAGCCCATGCTCTAGTCCTACTCGTAGACCGACTTGTAGACTGAGTCGTAGTCCAAGTCCTGGTCCGAGTTTCCGTTCTGATTCTAGTTGTAGTCCTAGTCTTTCTCGTAGTCGTCGTAGTCCTAGTTCCACTCGTAGACTGATCCGTAGTCCGAGTCCTGTTTCGAGTCCGGTCCCGAGTCTTGTTTCTTGCCTTTGTAATATTAGTACTGATTCCCCTCGTGGTCTTAGTCCGAACCCTAGTCCTTACCCAAGTTCTTGTCCGAGCCCCAGTGTTACTGTAAGTCCTAGTCTTTGTCCTAGTCCTTGCCCGAGCACCAGTTTGATTGTTAGTCCCAGTCCTTGCCCAAGCCCTAGTTTGACCGTTTGTCCTAGTTCTTGCCCAAGCCCTGGTATGACTGTAAGTCCTGGTCGTTGCCCAAGCCCTTCTCAAAGCACTAGTGTGATTGTAAGTCCTGGTCCTCTCTCAAGTCCTTGCCCGAGTCCTAGTGTTTGTCTTATCACTCATCATAGTCCTAGTCCTGCTCACAGCCAGTCCCCTAGTTCTCCTCGGCAGACCCCTGTGCCTGCTCCTCGGCTGAAGCCGACTCCTGCTCCTCGGCTGAAGCCGACTCCTGCTCCTCGGCTGAAGCCGACTCCTGCTCCTCGGCTGAAGCCGACTCCTGCTCCTCGGCTGAAGCCGACTCCTGCTCCTCGGCTGAAGCCGACTCCTGCTCCTCGGCTGAAGCCGACTCCTGCTCCTCGGCTGAAGCCGACACCTGCTCCTCGGCTGAAGCCGACACCTGCTCCTCGGCTGAAGCCGACACCTGCTCCCAGTCTGGTTCTCACGCCAGCACATGACTCTGACCTGGTTTTCACGCCAGCACATGACTCTGACCTGGTTTTCACGCCAGCACATGACTCTGACCTGGTTTTCACGCCAGCACATGACTCTGACCTGGTTTTCACGCCAGCACATGACTCTGACCTGGTTTTCACGCCAGCACATGACTCTGACCTGGTTTTCACGCCAGCACATGACTCTGACCTGGTTTTCACGCCAGCACATGACTCTCGCCTGGTTTTCACACCAGAAAATGTTTCTAGCCTTGTTCTCACGCCAGGTTCAGACTCTAAACTGGTTCTCACGCCAGCACAAACTCCAAGGCTGGAGCCCACTCTAGCACCAGTTCCTAAGCTGGAGCCCACACCAGCGTCGACGACGGGGCTGGAGCCCACACCAGCGTCGACGACGGGGCTGGAGCCCACACCAGCGTCGACGACGGGGCTGGAGCCCACACCAGCGTCGACGACGGGGCTGGAGCCCACACCAGCGTCGACGACGGGGCTGGAGCCCACAATAGCACCACCGACGACTCCTGCGGCTCCCAGGCCGCCTCCGACGACTCCTGCGGCTCCCAGGCCGCCTCCGACGACTCCTGCGGCTCCCAGGCCGCCTCCGACGACTCCTGCGGCTCCCAGGCCGCCTCCGACGACTCCTGCGGCTCCCAGGCCGCCTCCGACGACTCCTGCAGCACCCGCATCATCCTCGCCAGCTGCACTCGGGCCTGCTTTGGCTGCAGTCCCCGCACCCTCGTCTGCTGCTTCCAAGCCTGCTGGGTTTTCGGTGCTGAGGCGTCGTCCACCACGTCGATCACGGGCGTGGCCTCTGCGAGGTCATCCTCCTCGCCAGACACTCCCTCCTCCATGTCGGCCACGGATGTGGCCGTGCCCGGGTCGTCCGCCTCGCCGGGCACCTCATCCTGCGAGGCGGCCACTAATGTGGCCTTTTCGAGGTCGCCCGCCAAGACTTTTTCGGCAGCAGCGTTCCACCCGCCGCCGCCACATGATGTGTCCTCGGTGGATTCGGGGACATGCGATCTGGCGACCCTCCGCCCTCCCTTCGTTTGTGAACTTTCTGGTTTTGGGGAGGGGGTTCAAGTTTTTGTTTGTTTTTTAAGACATCTGGTATCTGTCTTTTGTTGGGGGGGAATACTGTTGCGATCTGTGGCTCAGATCTTCACGTGTTTGTTTTTTCATTCTCTGTCTGACCCGTTTATTTCCTGTTTTTATCCATCACTATGGTTACACATCAGTCCACCTGTTAGTCTCGCCCCGCACACCTGCTACTAATTTTCACCCTCCTATTTAAGCTCACCTTTTCTGTTTACTCATTCTCGGATCCTAATTTGCCCACGCGCATCAGTGACGACTCTCATCATTCGTATGTATTTTCTCGCTAGCTCTCACGCCAAGCCACTTTATTGTCTAGCTTTCATGCTAAATGTTTTGTTTACTCTTTTGTGTCCTCGTACCAAGTTCTAGTTTTCCTTGTTTTATCCTAGCTTTCACGCTAGCGTCTTTTGTTTACTTTTTCTCTTTACACCAGTATTTTTGTTCATAGACTTTTGTTATTAAATACCCTTTATCTTACCTATGCTGTGTTCTGCTTCGACGCATCCACGGGAAAACCACACCGGCATTACAATGCCGAAGAAGAGTCTTCACAATTTCTTATCTCATCATATGAAATATGATTTACTTCACCAATTATTATGTACGTATTTATTTATTTTTGTTATGATTACTTATGGAGTATATTGTGAATAAATGTAGAACTGGAAGGGGACAAAAGCTTTAGCAACTGTTATGTAAAAGAAAAGGGGTAGGATTAAATAAACTCTGCTTCTTCCTACTCCTTTTTGAACATGTTGAGAAGAGAAACTGGAAATTGTGACTCAAACACACCTAAGCAATAATCATGCTGTCAAATCAGCATCTGATGAAGGATGGGATTTTTTAACAATATTTAATAGAATTGTAAGTTTTTATTATATTTCAGTTCAGCTCATGAATGGACCAAAAATAAGATGGTTGTGTTTATATATTTTTTCAGTGTTTTTTGTGGTGTCTGTAAATACATTATTTCTTACGGCAAAAAATTGGTCGGGTTTCGGTTTTTCGGTGGATTATTGACAAAAGATTATTTATATTAATATATTTCAACTGTGAATTTCAGGGTTTGTTTGTGATTAGAACAACTTGAAGGTCTACCAGTGTCTTAAAATTGCGTGTCTAACTTCGGATGTTCCACTGTTGATTAATATGTTGTGTATTTATGATTATTATTTTGCCTTCATATTTGTATGCCTTGATATTTTTGCTGTGCCTTCTGCCCAATACATTCACTGCACATTCAGGACAATTATAGTTTGTTCATTTATTTATAATTTAGCCGCCAGCTTCTGCTTTTCCCCGAAGTGGGATTTGTCACATCACTCACATGAGCAAATGGCAGTTGTCAGAAAATTGGGAACTATTGCTTTACTTTTTGTTCGCTTACATAGCTTTTTTTTACTTTTTCCTGCCAATACTGTAAAGCAAACACAAGTCATTGTACAAGTGTGATTACACGTCATATTTCATGTGCGGCCATTACGGTCTTTCCTGTCAGAAGCCTGCATGGCAGCTTCCAGATAAATCTCCCCAGTTTCCCATCCAGTTCCATTCCCTCAATTAGGCTCCCTGTTCTCTCCATCACGAGCTGTCACCGTACATTTTACTCCATACTGAACGATTGTTTAAGTTCCTGTCAAGCGTGCATGGCAAAGTCCCCCCATGGATGCATCATCAACAACAGTAATATGCTACAACTGAAGGCTTGACAGCTCAATACTATGAGTCAACGTCTATTTTTCATCTCCAACATAGGCACGTTTAGATATGTTGCCTTCTGAACAATCTCTAAGGATCATAAACATTCCATTCAAAAACAACAACAACAAAAAACAGGTCTTAAGTTGGCTTCAAGCCTGTTTTCACATTCTTCCTAATGCTTTCATGAATGCTTTTCTGAACAAACACACAGAAGACCAGAACGAGAACTGAAGAATGCTTTAAGAGGCTCTGCCAGTAGGAAATGTAACACAAATTTCTGGCGTAACTTAAAAAAATGATTTAGAAGTCAATCTGAGCTTATTAAAGGGGAACATTATCACAATTTCAGAAGGGTTAAAACCAATAAAAATCAGTTCCCAGCGGCTTATTTAATTTTTTGAAGTTTTTTCCAAAATGTTACCCATCCCGGAATATCCCTAAAAAAAGCTTTAAAGTGCCTGATTTTCGTTATCTGTGAAGCCATCGTCCATTTTCCTGTGACGTCATCCAGTGATGCCAATACGGATAGCACAGCAAGATATAGCGACATTAGCTCGGATTCAGACTCGGATTTCAGCGGTTTACGCGATTCAACAGATTACGCATGTATTGAAACGGACGGTTGGAGTATGGAGGCAGATAGCGAAAACAAAATTGAAGAAGAAACTGAAGCTATTGAGCGAATAGCTATTGACACAACATCAAGGTATATATTGACGCTTACATAGGTCTGGTGATAATGTTCCCCTTTAAGAAAGACAACAAACAAAGCACTGCACACTTTTGCAGTGTGTATACTGCACAAGCCAAGAGTAAGAAATAGGATATAAAAAGTTAAGTCATGAAGGATTATGGCAGTAAACATGAATTGAAAACGAAGCAATATAAAATATCTGATATCAAACTGTCATTTGTATATTTGACTCACATTTTTTCTTTATTTCCTTCAAACTAATTTGAGTATCTTAAGTCTGTGTTTTTCAACCTTTTTTGAGTCAAGGCACATTTTTTAGTTGAAAAAATGCAGAGGCACACCACCAGCAGAAATTATTTAAAAAACTGAACTGATATTGACAATAAAAAGTCGGTGTCGCAATTGTTGGATATGACTATAAAGCAAACCTGGGCATTCTGCGGCCCGCGGGCCACATCCGGCCCTTTGTGCGTCCCTGTCCGGCCCGCATGAGGCCAATCATAAATTACAAAAAATATCTGTGTCGAGTGTGCAATACAAAGGTGCTGCTTTTGTTTTGAAAAACGTTATATGTATTACTTCCGTGTGGACACAGGTGCGTACGTGATTATGAGTGAAAGTGAACAGCGTCAATCACAAACTACAAATACATTTTCAAAAACATCTAAGTCGTGCGTGCAATACAAGTGTGCTGCTTTTATTTTGAAAAGTGTTATTTATGGACGTATGTCCGTGTGTGACCTGTGAGTGAAGGTTCCCAGGGACAAGTGATGCCCGGTTACCCCCGAGATGTCAGCTCACGCTAAAAAAAGAAAAGTTGATGACGAATGCCATGTTTTCAACAAGACATGGACTGCCAAGTATTTCTTTATAGAAATTAAAGGTAAAGCCGTGTGTCAAATTTGTGGTGCACAGGTTAATGTGTTTAAATAATATAATTTGAATCGCCTCTACATGACGAAGCACAAGGAAAAATAGCAGAATCTGTCTGATGAAGCGCGCGCAAGGGAGGGTGATGCGTTGATGGTAAAACGGGAAACTCAACAAGGACTTTTTGCCAAATTTCACACCCCCAGAGATGCAGCCGTCAGGACAAATTCTGTCGTTTCTCACAAAATCGCCAGATAAAGTAAGGCGTTTTCTGACAGACAGTTTATTAAGGAGTGCTTATTGGACTTTGTTGCGCTGATATGCCCATAGAAGAGGGGCGCATTTGAGAATGTGTCACTCTCCGGATGCACTTTAACGAGGCGGGTTGAGACCATTGCTGGAAACTTGGAGCTTCAGCTGAAAAACAGAACAGCCGACTTTGTTTTGCGCTGGCTTTGGGTGAGAGCTGCGATTTACTTTGTATGTGACACCGCCCAGCTGCTCATCTTCTTACGTGGGATAACTGGAGACTTTCAAATCAAGGAGGAGCTGGCAGCCATGCAGTCAAATAAAAGGGACAACCACAGGTAATGACTTGTTCACAGAGGTAAATGCGTGTTTAGACATGTTGGGACTGAAATGGGACAAGCTGGCAGGTGCGACAACAGATGGTTGTCCAAATATGACGGGAAAAAATGTTGGACTTTTAAAAAGGATGCAGGATAAAGTGACAGAAATTAACCCTGTGCAAAAATCATACTTGCCAACCTTGAGGGGGCGGAGGTGTGGTTGGGGGCGTGGTTGGGGCAGGGGGCGTGGTTAAGAGGGGAAGAATATATTTACATCTACAATTCACCAACTCAAGTATTTCTTATATATATATATATATATATATATATATATACACATATATATATATATATATATATATATATTTATGAAATACTTGACTTTCAGTGAATTCTACACAGCAAAAAGTCCAGTGTTGAATTAACTCTCACAGAGTTGATTTTAACACTTTTTCAGGGTTTATATAGCTCCACACTCTCGAGAGTTAAATTAACACTTTCAAAATAGTTGAACATTTTACACTCGGCCAGAGTTCTTCCTTTAACTCACAAAACAGAGTTAAAATAACACTGAATGATTAGACAAATAACACTGCTCTGAGTTACTTTTCTATATTTAGGTAGTGTTAGTTTAACTCCATGAAGTGTCATTCATTGACATTAATATAATGTTAAAATAAATTATGCAAATGAATTCCAATGAACATTATCATTTTCAACAATCATTTATTTTTGCCACTCAGTCATTAATACAGTTGACCTAAAACATAATGAATGAATGTAAAATGTACAAAATTTCATCTGAAACATTGTATGAACTTTGGATATCAAATGGTTTGTGAAATTTAAGCTCAGACATTTTTATTATAAACCTTTGCTCACTTTGTGATACCCTGAATGCATGATAATGACAATCAAAATTATCTGTGAATAGCTTGATTATCATAAAAAAAATGTGGTCTTCAACCAAAAGTATATCACGTATCTGACAAAAGACTGGAATGTCTTCTTCCATTGCACTGCAAACAACAAGCCCAACTTTATATTCATCAAAATGTGCTTTGAAAAGTTCATCAAATGCCCCAAGGGAGCGGTTTGCCTGGCATGGGATGAGATGCTTATCAATGGCGATGTAGAAGCTGTCGATCTTTCTCTTCTGACGGCCAACAGCGAGGAGGTATGGCTGCCGACCCTGCTGGTTGCGGAGATGCTCCTCCATACTGCAGCATGACTTAGGTTGAGATAAGGAAACTAAGTATTAGACACCAGAATATTGTGCTGCCACAAAAAAACAACATTATTAAAGTCATTATTCAAACATCCTCTCAATCTCAGTGCAAAGATAGGAATGAGTGTTAAGACTTAATTTAAGTTTCATTCACTTTTTAACTGCCTTCATTTTCACATGTGGCTAAGAACATGACACATGACAAGTAGTTATCACTTTCATAATATTACCTTATGAAAGACAACAAGTCTCTCAATGGCATCACATGCACTGATTTTTGGAGACTTTGGTCCTCCTGGTGGTGGTGGAAGGAGATGTATGAGCAACAACAGGGAGGCCATTTCATGGTCGTAAGCTGAGGACAAAGATTCACAAGAATTAACTCAAGAATGTTCAAATTTCTTCCATCTACTGTTCATATTTATTCCAAATATCAGATACATTTTCAGAGATACAGGAGATACTTTAAAACAAGAAAAACAAATAAAACTCAAATGTTGCCTCATCACTGCCAAAGGAACATTCTGCTGACTGTAACAAGCGCCGCAACTCTGGTGTTGAAGTAAGTCGCTTAGCCTCTTTTATGATGTTTGGTTTGAAGAACACATCCCACTTCTGAAGCAGCCTGGAGGATGTCTCATTATCAAATAGGAGAATGAAGTCTTGCTCCACCTTTAAGAAAGAAGATATTTAACTACCACCGAAGGAAATACTTTCAAATGTCAGGCTGCTCCAAACATCTCATTCCAAACTTACCAATCCTTTTGTATCCAAAAATCTTGGGAAGATGGAGAGGATATCAGCACTTGTACCTGGGTCATTAACAAGCTTCTGACGGTGCTGAAATGTCTCTCTCCTCTTCTGGAGAATCACGGAATTGTCTGTGGTGTGGTTGAGCAAAGATACTGCGTCTTGACAATGCATCCCCATCAAGCTGACTGTCGACATTGACAATCCTTTGGAACTTTGGGCCTCCTGAAGAAAGGTTCAAAGGGCTACTTGGTGGCGCCTCAGATCCACGCCAAATTTTCCTTTGGACTGTTTTCAGACGCCAAGAAATGTATCCTGTGCTACTAGCAGCATCATAGAAGTGTTCCTGAAATGAAAAAAGATTAAATTCATTGTCATACTTAGTTCATGAGAAATCTCATAGAATTCATATCAGTGCTATGCACATAGCATCAGGGCCAAAAATTGCAATTATTGAAATAAATGTTGATGCAAGAATGACATGAAAATAGTCATATAAATAATAAAAATAGGAATTACATAGCCTTTCTTGGTGTATGGATCCTTGAGAGACGGGAACAGTGTCACTATGCCAAGAGCATATTCCTCTCTGACTGCCTTAGTGGGGAGGTTTCTGATAGGAGATATCAAATTTTTAATCTAGATCCATGTAATGGCCATGTTGTTATCAAGCACAAAAAAATAGAATGTAAAAACATACATACCCATGACTATCAATCATGTGAGCCACCAGTAGTGATTTAGGGCTATATAAGTAAACATAGATTGATTGATTGATATGTTGACCATTTGTCGTCTTGTGATATCTGTTAGGGTTTCTGTTGTTTGGTACTCCTGAAGTACTGCTTCACCGCCAGACTTGTCTTTTAACACAGCTTCAATCAACTGATAAAAAACAAAAACATGAAAATGCAAAATATGGTGATAAACAGCTATTCTTGACACACAAAAACTGTTTTAATGTGTAAAAAAACTCAAGAGAATCAAGCTTTGTTCAAACCCGTTTAGCTCATGTTGCATCATGCTTATTCTCTTTTCGCTGTCTCTTGTGAGGGATCTCATCCATGGTAAGAGTTCCGCTTGAGTTGAAGCTAGAGTCAGAGATCTCAGATGCAGAGGACAAGGACAGGTCTGAAAATTCTAAAGGAATAAAAAAAAAAAACATTTGATAATTTTATTCAGTAGTGTACAGAGTGCCTGATAATACATGATTTTATATCTCACCCTGGCTTGAGAATATTGTCAGCACCACATTGCCTTGTCCAACCAGGTCGCTGAATATTTCCATATCAACTTCTGTCCCTGTTGCATCCTTGTACATAATGCTTGCATCGGGTGGCAGGCAAAATCTCTCAATGACTGGAAAACAGTATGAGAAAATTGTGATTTATGTGCATTATGTGCAGTGTCATTTGTCTCACAGCAAATGACTGTTCTAGTTAGATGGAGTCATCCACTGCTGATTTTTTCCCTCAAGTAACCCTGACACTTCTTAAGTCCAAATTTAAAAGTTAAGTATTGGCTTTTCTCAGTTAACTGTTCTTGTGTATAAAATGCTTTACATTCTAGGTGGCGCACATGTTGAGTAAATTATCCCCATTTATAAAGGAATCTGCTTCAGGCATGTAAAGACACCAGAGTATACAACATGAGGTTTTTAAAGAAAGTGGGTCTATTTTTAAACAGTTTTTAAGGCAAGATTAAGTAAATTGAAACACCTTTTTCATGGAATTGGAGAAAGTCAAACTGTCCCTCAACGTCATCCAGCTTCACATACTTCTGCTGTTGGTTGTACTTCACCTGGACCAGCATCTTCACTGAGACATGCAAAACATGTATTAAAGAAAGTAAATATTTAAAGAAAGAACAGTTTAGAGGTCAATGTGTCACAGTAAAGGATAAGATTTGTTAATATTTTGCAGGGGCCTCTATCAATAATTTTCTTTTTCATTCCTAAATGATTGCTTTATAATATATATATATATATATATATATATATATATATATGTATATATATATATATATATATATATATATATATATACATATATATATATATATATATATATATATATATATATACATATGTATGTCTATATTTATGTATACATGAGACAGAGAGAGGGAGAGAATTTTGAAAGGGATCACAATTGAATATTGTAATTAAAACTAAATTGTTAGAGCAGTAACAGTAATTTCTACAACAGAAAAGTCACAATATACTCTGAACAATATCTCACTGGAAACAAGTCATTTTAATCATATTCCTGTTGTCACAACTTTGAATAATTTCAAAATAGGATTAAAAACACAGCAAAGAAGAAAAAAAAACATTAGTTATTCTTCCTGTCCTATCTCTTTCCTCCTTTCTCAGCTGTTTATGTGGCAGTGAGGGCTGGTTGGGTCTGCCAGCAGAAACTTTTAACACAATCATTTCAGTGGCGAGTTATGGTTAACAGAAAGTATAAGGACAATGACTGCTAGATTGTTTGCTACAGCTTAAAGATGAGCTAGCATGCTGTGCCAGATGATAAATGAGAGATGGAGGAGCAAACGGATTAAAAAGTATTTCACATGTTTGCGCAGGTTTTACAGATGTTTATACTCGAGGAGGTTTTTCTTCACATACAGTACTTACAGTTAGATGTCGTCAAACTGATGTTACAGTTACTGTCATTTCACGGGATCCACCGTAACCTCTGCTCTGCTGCTCACTGACGTGCGTGTGTTTCTGTGCCCCTGAGAACAGAGGAGGAGAGGCTGCAGCTATATTAATTTGTACCAAATCAAGAAATAAACTATATATTCCTAGGTCAAGACGGATTCAGATGCTTGTAAAGGCCCTGGTATGAATTAAATACTAAATTAAATTAAATCTCATTTAATATTTAATACAATATGTCCATGACCCAGTGAATACCCTGATAATAAATAACACCAAAACTTTAAGAGTAGCAATAAATGAACCAGTAACTACTGAGCTTATCCCTACGCAGACAAAATTGGACAGGAGAAACATGTCTCCACAGGTTTTTCAGTTTTTTGAAGTTTAGAGTGTGAGGGACAAAATAACAAAAGCCCCCAGAACTGTTAGTTCCAGCCTTAAATAATGTTTTGTACAGTAAAAACTTTATCATGGCTTTGAGGAAGTGACTTACTATCATTTTTAAAGTTTAAGTGACTTGCTACTACTGTCTGCTAGCTTAGAAATGCAAGCTAATAGCATGACCGATTTTGCTGTTCAGAACTGGTGACAAAAAAAGCTTAGTTGCTAAAACACATATTCTCCATACATGTTTTATTGTACATGCTACATTTCACAGCATTAATTTGCAGCTGTTTCAGTAAATTTGATTAAATTGCACTTACCTTGTGGAACTGCACGAGAGAAGCGAAATGGTTCCTATTGTCTCTTTTCCCTCCAACTGAAGAAGTGAAATGCAGGGCGGGGCTTAATTGCATCTCAGCAGAGTTAAACTAACTCATGAGTGATCAACTCTGTCAAATAACTCAAGCACTGAACACTTTTTAAATCAGAATGTGTTAAATTCACACTTTGGGAGTTGAAATCAACACGGAAATGTTTAACCCTGAAAATTCAACACTCCAATTTTTGCTGTGTAGCTATATATATTTATTTTATTATATATATGAATAAAAGAAATAGTTGAATTTCAGACGGCACCTATCAAATACACAATAATAAAAACACAGTTGTTCTACTAACTGTACTGTGCTTGCTAGTTACTAAAAAACAATGACAATACTTACCTTTCACTATTTAAGTAACCTTTGTTCTGCCATTGATGCGCGTATACTGCTCAATATCAGCAACTCTGTTCTCCAGAATTGCAATTTTCTTGTCTTTCTCCAAATTGTCGGCTCTTATCTGATCCAGCTGCACAACAAGGGCCATGATTGTTTTCTGCTGCTCCTTGATTGGAGCAACTTCCTCGATCAGAGTATCGATCGCCTTTTTAAGTTCACTATAATCAGCCTTGGGCGCCATCTCGTCTTTGTTACAGCGCACCGGCTAGTTACTCCAGACATTCACATATGCATGATTGATTGATTGATTGATTGAAACTTTTATTAGTAGATTGCACAGTACAGTACATATTCCGTACAATTGACCACTAAATGGTAACACCCGAATAAGTTTTTCAACTTGTTTAAGTCGGGGTCCACGTTAATCAATTCATGGTACAAATATATACTATCAGCATAATACAGTCATCACACAAGTTAATCATCATAGTACAAACCCCATTTCTATATGAGTTGGGAAATTGTGTTAAATTTCAATATAGATGGAATACATCCATCCATCCATCCATCCATTTCTACCGCTTATTCCCTTTTGGGGTCGCGGGGGGCGCTGGTGGCTATCTTAGCTACAATCGGGCGGAAGGCGGGGTACACCCTGGACAAGTCGCCACCTCATCGCAGGGCCTAAATGGAATACAATGATTTGCAAATCATTTCCAACCCATATTCAGTTGAATATGCTACAAAGACAACATATTTGATGTTTCAACTGATAAACATTTTTTTTTTTTTTTGCAAATAATCATTAACTTTAGAATGTGATGCCAGCAACACGTGACAAAGAAGTTGGTAAAGGTGGCAATAAATACTGATAAAATTGAGGAATGCTCATCAAACACTTATTTGGAGCATCCCACCGGTGTGCCGGCTATTGGGAACAGGTGGGTGCCATGATTGGGTATAAAAGAAGCTTCCATAAAAATGCTAAGTAATTCACAAACAAGGATGGCGCGAGGATCACCACTTTGAAAGCAAATTGTTGAACAGTTTTAGAACAACATTTCTCAATGAGCTATTGCAAGGAATTAAGGGATTTTACCATCTACAGTCCGTAAAACCATCAAAAAGTTCAGAAAATCTGGAGAAATAACTGCACGCAAGCGATGATATTACGGACTTTTGATCCCTCAGGCAGTATTGCATCAAAAAAGTCCATCAGTGTGTAAAGGATATCACCACATGGGCTCAGGAACACTTCATAAAACCACTGTCAGAAACTACAGTTGGTCGTTACATCTGTAAGTGCAAGTTTAAACTCTACTAGGCAAAGCCAAACCCATTTATCAACAATATCCTGAAACGCCGCTGGCTTGGCTGGGCCCTAGCTCACCTAAGATGGACTGATGCAAAGTGGAAAGGTGTTCTGTGGTCTGACGAGTCCATATTTCAAATTATATTTGGAAACAGAGGACGTGGTGTCCTCCGGAACAAAGAGGAAAATAACCTTTCGGATTGTTATAGGCGCAAAGTTCAAAAGCCAGCATCTGTGTTTCATGGGGGTGTATTAGTGCCCAAGGCATGGTTAACTTACACATCCGTGAAGGCACCATTAAAGCTGAATGGTCCATACAGGTTTTGGAGCAACATATGTTGTCTTCCAAGCAACGTTATCATGGACCCCCTTGCTTATTTCAGCAAGACAAGTGTTACAACAGCGTGGCTTCGTAAAAAAAAAGAGTGCAGGTACTTTCCTGCAGTCCAGACCTGTCTCCCATCGAAAATGTGTGGCGCATTATGAAGCATAAATACGACAGTGGAGACCACAGACTGTTGAACGACTGAAGCTCTACATGAAACAAGAATGGGAAGGAATTCCACTTTTCTCAGTTACAAAACGTTTATTGAGTGTTGTTAAAAGAAAAGGGGATGTAACACAGTGGTGAACATGTCCTTTACCAACTACTTTGTTATGTGTTGCAGCCATGATATTCTAAGTTATTTATTATTTGCAAAAAAAAATAAAGTTTATGAGTTTGAACATCAAATATCTTGTCTTTGTAGTGCATTCAATTGAATATGGGTTGAAAAAGATTTGTAAATCATTGTATTCCGTTAATATTTATATCTAACACAATTTCCCAACTCATATGGAAACGGGGTCTGTATATACATTGAATTATTTACATTATTTACAATCCGGGGGGTGGGATGAGGAGCTTTGGTTGATATCAGTACTTCAGTCATCAACAATTGCATCAACAGAGAAATGCAGGGTAGGTCTTACTTAGTAGGATATGTACAGCGAACAGAGAACATAGTGAGTTTAGGTAGCTTAAGAACAAGTATATACATTATAAATACATTCGATTATTTACATTAGGTTATTTACAATCTGGGGAGATGGGATATGAATGGAGGGGGGCATAGTAAAGGGTTGAAGTTGCCTGGAGGTGATGCCTGGAGGTGTTGTGGTGCATCTACAGCAGATGGCAGTATTATTCTGTTTAAGAGTGTAACAACATTGCCGTTTATGGCAGACAAACTGCTTTACGGTAGACGAAAACGTGACTGCTGTTGTGTGTTGATACCGCTCTGGGAGGACGTTAGTGAAACTACCCAACAATAAACCCACATAAGAAACCAAGAACTCGCCTTCGATCATTCTACAGTTATAGCGTCATTGGGCAGACACGCTGTGTATATTGTGGGAAAGCGGAAGTGAAAACAAGCTGTCCTCACTCAGGTCCGTATGAAACTGGAGGGGGCGTGGCCTCCAGCTCCGCCTGAATTTCGGGAGATTTTCGGGAGAAAATTTGTCCCGGGAGGTTTTCGGGAGAGGCGCTGAATTTCGAGAGTCTCCCGGAAAATCGGGAACGGTTTGCAAGTATGAATTGAATGCACTACAAAGACAAGATATTTGATGTTGAAACTCATAAACTATTTTTTTTTTTTGCAAATAATAATTAACTTGGAATTTCACGGCTGCAACACGTGCCAAAGTAGTTGGGAAAGGGCATGTTCACCACTGTGTTACATCACCTTTTCTTTTAACAATACTCAATAAACGTTTGGAAATTGAGGAAACTAATTGTTGAAGCTTTGAAAGTGGAATTCTTTCCCATTCTTGTTTTATGTAGAGCTTCAGTCGTTCAACAATCCGGGGTCTCCGCTGTCGTATTTTACGCGTCATAATGCGCCACACATTTTCGATGGGAGACAGGTCAGGACTGCAGGCGGGCCAGGAAAGTACCCGCACTCTTTTTTTACGAAGCCACGCAGTTGTAACACGTGCTGAATGTGTCTTGGCATTTTCTTGCTGAAATACTGTAAGCAGGGGCGTCCATGAAAAAGACGGCCCTTAGATGGCAGCATATGTTGTTCCAAAACCTGTATGTACATTTCATCATTAATGGTGCCTTCACAGATGTGTAAGTTACCCATGCCTTGGGGAATATGGGTTGAAAATGATTTGAAAATCATTGTATTCCGTTTATATTAACATCTAACACAATTTCCCAACTCATATGGAAACGGGGTTTGTAGTTCCTATGGTCATCAAATTAGTTCTATTGTCATCTAATTAGTAACTGTGGTCACTATGAGACATCTCAGATTAGAGGTGTTTTTTTACCATTCGCTTTCATATTTCACTATGTTTGTTGCATTTTGGTTGTGTTTCGCTTGATTGTGAAATATGTTGTCGATATTCAGTGTTTTATCCTTTATAGTTAATATTGTAAATCCTACATTCTTTATGTCTCATTCAGTAAAAAAAAGGTCAAATTTCATTCCGTTTATTAAGGCGGTCTGTCATAACGTTTTTAGCTTTTAATCATTATTGTGAGGTTATGTATTAGTGTTCTTACAAATAGATATACCGGCCCCCAGACACACATTTTCATTTAAAATCTGGCTCCCCGAGTAAAATAATTGCCCAGGCCTGCATTACATCTTTTCTAAAATAGTGGTCCTCAAACTTTTTTCACCAAGTACCAACTCGGAAAAAACATGGCTCTCCAAGTACCCTCATAATGACCAACATTAAAATACATAATAGGCCTAAGTGTTCATTAAAAACAAGGCAGAGGTTTAATTCAACTATATTTTTGGCCACTGTAACGTCACACAGGTTGAACAGTAACACAAGTGCTAGTGGAAATTTTTTTTGCTGTAACTACAGGGGGTGGGGGGAAAGTGGGGGGGGGGGGGGCGGGGTGGGGGGGTGGGGGGGCTTGCTGCAAGGTTTGTTCTCCCAGGACGACTCCGGACAGGACGTGCAGGTTAAAACACGATTTAATTTTAAGAAACAATCAACGAGGTACAAAACAGCAAACAACCTGAAGGCAAGCGTGCCTATAGCACGCGGAAGCAAAGGCAAAAACTTAGGACATGAAACTATAGACATGAACCTTATGAAACTGTAGCATGAAACAACTAGCATTAACTATGGCATAGAACAAACACAAAACTGTGGCATGAAACAACTTGCATTAACTATGGCATAGAACAAACACAAACTGTGGCATGAAACCAATAATGACGCCAGGCTGACTGACTGGCACAGGCAGGCTTAAATAATGTATTTTGATTGGAAACAGGTGCGCGTCCCGAACACCAGAGGCAGGTGAAAATCATAAGTAGCAGTGGTAACTAAAACAAACAAGGGTGCACAAAAACAGGAACTAATGGAGTCTAAAATTAACAGAACTTAACAAAACATGATCATGACAATTGCAGGAAAAAAGCATCATTATAAAAAAAGAAAAATATTTGTACAAAGGTAGTAATAACAAATTGTGAGTATATTTTGTATTTATGGGAAGCTTCATGGCGCAGGTTTATAACCATCATCTTACTTTGTTCTTGTACGAATAATACTTGTTTTTCGTAAAATTATTATTCACTAAACCTAAAAGAAAGCAAAATAGGGACAACAAAATACAAATATTTGTTTGTACTTCAAAAAATTACACTTAACATTACATTATTGTATTAATAGTCATACAATCAGCAGTATTATTTGTAATTTAATCAGCACATGTCTCTGTTTTGAAAAAAAAATCCATCATCATTCTTCACTGTGCTTATGTTTCTGACTCCCAGAAGGAAAAAAAAAAGTGTATGTGCTGCTAACTATCCGTGTGCAACGTGAGGTCTTTTATTTTGATGCATCGTGGCTCATCTTGCACTATGCTTTAAACTATGCTTGCAACGAGACCTGTTCCAAATGAATATATGTAAATGTCAAGTAAAACCGTTTACGAAACCCTAACGACCTCCGGAAGATTGCCAGTAAAATAACGAGATGTGTTTGCATGTTTAACACGGCAGTAACTGTGCACAGAGTCCACATGTTTATCTTTTTTATGTTTTCTGTTTGCCTCGAGCATTTGGGTCAACTTTGTTCTCGCGTTCTCCATTCTATTCTTGATCTCCGTTGATTGTTTGTATGTTATTTTTTCGATGCAAGCCCACATCCGACAATAAACATGGAAAATAAAAATTGATTTGTTTATTTCACCAAATCGGTGACATTTGCATCCCCAAGAAAAAAACATGTATAAGTGCAAAGTAATTTGCAGATAAAATGTGACCATACCATGACATATAATATTTTAAATCAGGGGTCCCCAGACTTTTCCATCCCATCCATCCATTTTCTACCGCTTATTCCCTTTCGGGGTCGCGGGGGGCGCTGGTGCCTATCTCAGCTACAATCAGGCGGAAGGCAGGGTACCCCCTGGACAAGTCGCCACCTCATCACAGGGCCAACACAGATAGACAGACAACATTCACACTCACATTCACACACTAGGGCCAATTTAGTGTTGCCAATCAACCTATACCCAGGTGCATGTCTTTGGAGGTGGGAGGAAGCCGGAGTACCCGGAGGGAACCCACGCATTCACGGGGAGAACATGCAAACTTCACACAGAAAGATCCCGAGCCTGGATTTGAACCCAGGACTGCAGGAACTTCGTATTGTGAGGCAGACGCACTAACCCCTCTTCCACCGTGAAGCCCTCCCCAGACTTTTTTTTTTTTTTTTTTTTTAAATGACTTTGACACCCCTGAAAAAAAAAAAAAAAAGTCCCCAGACTTTTTTACCCTCAAATTCAGGGGTGTCAAACTCATTTTAGATCGGGGGCCACATGGAGAAAAATGTACTCCCAAATGGGCCGGACTGGTAAAATCACAGCACAATGACTTAAAAATAAAGACAACTCCAGATGTTTTTCTTTGTTTACAAATAGAATAAGCACATTCTGAAGATGGATAAAACCCTAATGTTGTTGTTGTTTTTTTACACTTACATATTGCGGTTAATAGTATTCTATCTTTATTTGTTGTCATTTGTACTTTCTGAATACAATATGTGATAATGTTCATCAGTCAACTCATTGGTGTTAATTTTCAAATGATTACGATAATAAAATAACATGAAAATCAAATTACAGGATGTTATTTATGAAGTTTGCTCACTATCCACGACTGGTGCACTGACATCATGTGGTTTATTTTTTTTACATATGTAGCATCATTTACAAAGATACATCCATCCATTTCCTACCGCTTGTAATTGCTATTGCGACATCTAGTGGACACATTTAGAACAGCAGTTACTTTCATTAAAAACATTTTCGCAAATTTTTATACTTTGCAAACTCAAACCTGTTTGAGTGCCTGATCCGGCCCGTGGGCCAAACGTTTGGCACTTCTGCTCAAGTTAAACAGATCAGATTTGTTTGAAAGTCCAAACGCTCCAATGTGTTTCAAATCTGACCTTTTTACATCAGATTCAGGCGACATCAGGAGGTAGTCCAAATCTGATTGGGATATGATATTTTCAAATGTTACTTCAGTTTAATGTAAATTCGACCTGAATATGACCTGTGTGGAGGGACTGAGCCGACGAGCCGACAGCGGGGTAGGACAAACGGCGGTCCTACTCAAGATGGTGGCCGGGGGCTGAGTGTGCGGCAGATCGGAGAGGCGGGGCGCGCTTGGAGCGACGCTGCAGCAATCAGAGTCCGGTGCGTAAACCACACACCTGCTCTCAATCCCTGCATCTTCTCCTGCAGTTTAAAAGGGGAGAAGGAGGAGCGATTGTGGCAGAAGACGGAGGAGAAACTGCAAACAACGAAAGACGACGAGAGCGACCAGAAGAAGGATGAGCCCGCGAGGAAGACGAAGCCACCGGCTACCGAAAGGCGAGCCGAGACAAGCAGCAAAGGAAGGCGCGCTAGAAATTGGCGCGACCGACTGGGACACAACAAGTTTATTGAAACAATAAACGAGTGTCAAACCTGCTATGATGCGTCTTGTATAGATGATCTTTGCAAACCACACGATGACGGCTGCAGACCTGTCACAACCTGTATGGGACTTTTTCATCACCGTAGGTCGAACTTCGTCATTCATGGGAACGACACAGCCCGCCAGCGGAAGTGGTTACATCTTTACACCTCTGGTTTCGGCAGACAAATTTTCGGTGCATCACTGGTCAATAGTGTGCAAATAATAGACTGTATGCATTTTATGAATTTTTATTTGAATTCTTAAGAAATATTAATTGTTGAAAGACCGGAAATAACGCTGTGGAGGATTTTCTTACACGTAATTTGCATTACTTAACTTGTTTATGCAAGCGAGATGAAAAATAAAGCTAACGTA
Organism: Nerophis ophidion; assembly: GCF_033978795.1. NCBI lineage: Eukaryota > Metazoa > Chordata > Actinopteri > Syngnathiformes > Syngnathidae > Nerophis > Nerophis ophidion. The sequence continues at coordinate 41,272,976 of NC_084621.1, read as the reverse complement.
GATCCACGATGATGTCTGTGCCTTCTCTACTTAACAGCCACAAAACGATTAGAACCCTCCCAAATATATTACAGTATATACACCCATTCATATATTATATTACTTTATTTTATTTTCACATTAAAAAACTAATTTTTAAGGTGTGGTTACCTCATTTATGGTGGCATTTTGTATTTTATTTTGTAGTAGTAGTAGTGGCCTTCTTTTATCTCCATAATATCACTAAAATGTGTTCCATTTTGTCCATCTGCGACGCTGAGATCATTATTCATGCGTTCGTTACGTCTCGTCTCGATTACTGTAACGTATTATTTTCGGGTCTCCCCATGTCTAGCATTAAACGATTACAGTTGGTCCAAAATGCGGCTGCTAGACTTTTGACAAGAACATTACGCCTGTACTGGCTCACTTGCACTGGCTTCCTGTGCACTTAAGATGCGACTTTAAGGTTTTACTACTTACGTATAAAATACTACACGGTCTAGCTCCATCCTATCTTGCCGATTGTATTGTACCATATGTCCCGGCAAGAAATCTGCGTTCAAAGAACTCCGGCTTATTTGTGATTCCCAGAGCCCAAAAAAAGTCTGCGTGCTATAAAGCATTTTCTATTTGGGCTCCAGTACTCTGGAATGCCCTCCTGGTAACAGTTTGAGTTGCTACCTCAGTAGAAGCATTTAAGTCCCATCTAAAAACTCATTTGTATACTCTAGCCTTTAAATAGACCCACTTTTTAGACCAGTTGATCTGCCTTTTATTTTATTTTCTCCTCTGCCCCCCTCTCCCTTGTGGAGGGAGGGCGGGGGGGACACAGGTCGGTGGCCATGGATGAAGTGCTGGCTATCCAGAGTCGGGACCCAGGGTGGACCGCTCGCCTGTGCATCGGTCGGGGACATCTCTGTGCTGCTGACTCCTGCTGGCCCCAATATAGACTGGACTCTCACTATTATGTTAGATCCACTATGGACTGGAGTTTCACAATATTATGTTAGACCCACTCGATTTCCATTGCTTTCGGTCTCCCCTAGAGAGGGGGGGGTTTGCCCACATATGGGGACGGCGTGGCGCAGTGGTAGAGTGGCCGAGCGAAACTCGAGGGTCACTGGTTCAAATCCCACCTAGAACCAACCTCGTCACGTCCGTTGTGTCCTGAGCAAGACACTTCACCCTTGCTCCTGATGGGTGCTGGTTGGCGCCTTGCATGGCAGCTCCCTCCATCAGTGTGTGAATGTGTGTGTGAATGGGTAAATGTGGAAGTAGTGTCAAAGCGCTTTGAGTACCTTGAAGGTAGAAAAGCGCTATACAAGTACAACCCATTTATCATTTATATGCGGTCCTCTCCAAGGTTTCTCATTGTCATTCACATCGACGTTCCACTGGGGTGAGTTTTCCCTTGCCCTTGGGTAGGCTCTGTACCGCGGATGTCGTTGTGGCTTGTGCAGCCCTTTGAGACACTTGTGATTTAGGGCTAGATAAATAAACATTGATTGATTGCTTGATAGTGACATCCTTGTTCATTTGGGGAATTCGGTCAACTTCCTTTGTTTTCACTTTATCAAACTGCACATGTAGGTGACTTTGAGGTCACAGTGGGGTCAAATTGGGTGTCTGATAAAGATTACACATTACTTGGTGTGTTAAGAGTCAGCTGCGAAAAAATCATATTTAAAAAAAACTGATTTGGACAACTTTGGCCTGCAGTGTAAATGTTGTCTTTGCGCTAAAATCTCATTCCTGTTACTTTCAAATGGCTTATGAACCTTGTACAACAATTACATAAAGTAGCCTAAAATGGGCAAATACACATTTTGAGTAGTTCAATATGTATATTGTCATATTTAGAGTTCAGTTGAGTTGAGTTTGAGTTTATTTCAAACATGCAAGCAAGCATACAACATGATACATCACAATTTCCAGTTTCTCTGTTCAACATGTTCGAAAAGGAGTAGGAAAAAACAGAGCTTATTTAATCCTACCCCTTTTCCTCTACATAGCAGTTGCTAAAACTTTTGTTCACGTCCTGTTCTCAATTCATTCACAATATACTCCATAAGTAATCTCAATAAAAATAAATAAAGAAATCTTAATTGGTGAATTAAGTTATATTTCATATGATGAGATGTGTAAGATTATTTTAAGAATGAAAGAATGGATGGATGAACTAAATTCAGAATGTTTATCATGGTTCTTCTTCTCTGTACTTTGTAAACACTTTAAGTTTGAAGAGTTTCTTGAAGTGGATTATATTAGTACATTGTTTGATTTCTTTGCTTAACCAATTACATCATTTAATTCCACATACTGATTTACTGAAGATCTTAAGTGTTGTACGTGCGTACAAATGTTTTAAATTACATTTTTCTCTAAGATTATATTTTTCCTCTTTTGTTGAGAAGAATTGTTGTATTTTGGGTAGCAGATTGTAGTTTGCTTTGTGTATAAATTTAGCTGTTTGCAAATTCACTATGTCGTAGAATTTCAGTGTCTTTGATTCAATATATAAAAGATGTGTATGTTCTCTATATCCAACATTATGTTTGAGAGTTGAAAAAAGACAGACATTTAAGATTATTTTATCAGAGCTACAACAAGCAAATGGCATTGATTTGGTAGAATGTCCCTATTATATTAGCTTACATAAATATTTGAAGTCACAACCATCAATCTTCATGCCCTCCTGTTTGAAAGTTTTACTGTAAATTTCCTGCATTTTTGTTTCATTATTTTTTTTATCCTCTTCACCAGTGGTCTTTTTACTTATTAAAACAACATAAAAAACACAATATATACATTATATATCAATATAAATCGATACAGTCTGAAGGGATACAGTCCGTAAGCACACATGATTGTATTTCTTTATGAAATAAATAAAAAATAAAAAAATAAAACCCCCGGTCCGTGGGAGAAATTTTCAAGCGTTGACTGGTCCGCAGCTACAAAAAGGTTGGGGACCACTGCTGTACACTTCTACAGGAGACAAATATCAACAATATCCCTAAAATTATCTTAAAATTTTGAAAGGGATGACATTGAGGCTCCACTTTCCTATTTTTTCTATTCAAAAAAAAAAAGGAACCCGTTAGAAGTAAAACATTGCAGTGGTAGGATAAAATAAGCTTTCTCTTCTTTGTAGTCCTTTTCAGACACGTTGGATTGTGCAAGTGTACCGTATTTTTTGGATTATAAGTGGCAGTTGTTTTCATAGTTTGGCCGGGGTGCGACATATACTCTGGCGCGACTTATCCGTGAAATTATCAACACATTACCATAAAATATAAAATAATATTAATTATCTCATTCGCAGAAGAGACGAATAAAATGTCAGCAATCGTCACACACACGTCAACCAATAAGAATTTGACGGGGGAGGGTCATGGCAGAAGTGCATCGTGGGTCAGGGGATGCTAACTTCTATATGCCATATCCTACTGCCGTAGCTATTAAAATGGATCATTTCATTGTTGGCGGTTACTTATAAAAACTGAGAAGGGCTGAACAAAAATTGCACCGAAAAAGAAATCATGTACTGCAGATTACAAGCTGGACGTAGTGAAATATGAAGCAGAAAACGACAAGAGGAAGCAGCACATACCTTTGGAGTTGGCAGAGTTGTTTGGAAGCGACATCGAGGAAGAAGATTTCATCGGATTTATCGATTAGGAGTGACAGATTGTTTGGTAAACGTATAGCATGTTCTATATGTTATAGTTATTTGAATGACTCTTATAATAATATGTTATGTTAACATACCAGGCACTTTCTCAGCTGGTTATTTATGCGTCATATAACGTACACTTATTCAGCCTGTTGTTCACTTTTCTTTATTCATTTTAAACTGCCTTTCAAATGTCTATTTTTGGTGTTGGATTTTATCAAATAAATTTCCTCCAAAAATGCGACTTATACTCCAGTGTGACGTATATATGTTTTTTCCTTCTTTATTATGCATTTTCGGCCGGTACGACATATACTCCGGAGCGACCTATAATCCGAAAAATTGGGTAAACGCGATGTTTTTTAAATAATGTAGCCTGTTTTGTTTTTTCTTTTGAGATAAAGATTATGTATTTAATATGTTTTAACTTACTATGGTATATTATTCATGTATTATTTATTTAATTTCTTTTCTGTTACAGAGAACAAGGAAATGGCATAAAATTGCTATGGAATTAAAAGGGGTAGGATTAAATAAACTCTACTTTTTCCTACTCCTTTTTGGACGTGCTGTAATGAAACAACTGAAAATATGTGATGCATTACATTGCATAGTATGCATGTTCGAAATAAACTGAAACTGAACTGAACCTTGTCAAGCATGCTGGAAATAATATAAACAATTAGCATTACTACTGTATAAGTCTGACACTTAAATAACGACGACTTGGTTGTCTTTCATAGTGACTGTTAGACGTGGGCGTTGTCAAATGTCAAACTAAAAATAAGCCAACAGTCACTGACGTGTTCATTGTCAGCAGGGGGAATTATACTGAAGTACACAAATGAATTATGATTTCATATTTTTCAAAGTGAGACGTCTAAATCCCTGACATATGTTCATTAGGAATTGTCCATCTGGAAAGAATAAACTGATCCACAAACAGAAGGACAGAAACTCCTCTGCACATGAGAATGAATCGCTGGCTTTGTCTCGTGTTTGGCCTCACACACACAAACACACAAACAGTCCTGCACGCGTGTTCAGGGGGGAAAATATCCAAAAGGTGTCTGCGATTGATTGTGTGTCAAAGCTATGTAAATAATTGAACATATTACAAACCCCGTTTCCATATGATTTGGGAAATTGTTAGATGTAAATATAAACGGAATACAATGATTTGCAAATCCTTTTCAACCCATATTCAATTGAATGCACTACAAAAACAAGATATTTGATGTTCAAACTCATAAACTTAATTTTATTTTGCATATAATAATGAACTTAGTATTTCATGACTGCAACACGCGCCAAAGTAGTTGGGAAAGGGCATGTTCACCACTGTGTTACATCACTTTTTCTTTTAACAACACTCAATAAACATTTGGGAACTGAGGAAACTAATTGTTGAAGCTTTGAAAGTGGAATTCTTTCCCATTCTTGTTTTATGTAGAGCTTCAGTCGTTCAACAGTCCGGGGTCTCCGCTGTTGTGTTTTACGCTTCATAATGCGCCACACATTTTTGATGGGACTCAGGTCTGGACTGCAGGTGGGCCAAGAAAGTACCCACACTCTTTTTTTTACGAAACCACGCTGTTGTAACATGTGCTGAATGTGGCTTGGCATTGTCTTGCTGAAATAAGCAGGGGCGGCCATGAAAAACAAGGTGCTTAGATGGCAGCATATATTGTTCCAAAACCTTTATGTACCTTTCAGCATTAATGGTGCCTTAACAGATGTGTAAGTTACCCATACCTTGGGCAATAATTCACCCCCATACTTTTAAACTTTGCGTCAATAACAGTCTGGGTGGTTCGCTTCCCCTTTGGTCCGGATGACCGGATGTTAAATAATTCCAAAAACAGTTTGAAATGTGGTCTCGTCAGACCACAGAACGCTTTTCCACTTTGCATCAGTCCATTTTAGATGATCTCAGGCCCAGAAAAGCCGGCGGCGTTTCTGGATCCATCCATCTATCCATCTTCTTCCGCTTACCCGAGGTCGGGTCGCGGGGGCAACAGCCTAAGCAGGGAAACCCAGACTTCCCTTTCCCTAGCCACTTCGTCTAGCTCTTCCCGGGGGATCCCGAGGCGTTCCCAGGCCAGCCGGGAGACATAGTCTTCCCAACGTGTCCTGGGTCTTCCCCGTGGCCTCCTACCGGTTGGACGTGCCCTAAACACCTCCCTAGGGAGGCGTTCGGGTGGCATCCTGACCAGATGCCCGAGCCACCTCATCTGACTCCTCTCGATGTGGAGGAGCAGCGGCTTTACTTTGAGTTCCTCCCGGATGGCAGAGCTTCTCACCCTATCTCTAAGGAAGAGTCCCGCCACACGGCGGAGGAAACTCATTTCGGCCGCTTGTACCCGTGATCTTATCCTTTCGGTCATGACCCAAAGCTCATGACCATAGGTGAGGATGGGAACGTAGATTGACCGGTAAATTGAGAGCTTTGCCTTCCGGCTCAGCTCCTTTTTCACCACAACGGATCGGTACAACGTCCGCATTACTGAAGACGCCGCACCGATCCGCCTGTCGATCTCACGATCAACTCTTCCCTCACTCGTGAACAAGACTCCTAGGTACTTGAACTCCTCCACTTGGGGGAGTGCCATCACCTCCCCAACCCGGAGATGGCACTCCACCCTTTTCCGGGCGAGAACCATGGACTCAGACTTGGAGGTGCTGATTCTCATTCCGGTGAGAGCTGAAGATCCCGGTCAGATGAAGCCATCAGGACCACATCATCTGCAAAAATCAGAGACCTAATCCTGCGGCCACCAAACCGGAACCCCTCAAAGCCTTGACTGCACCTAGAAATTCTGTCCATAAAAGTTATGAACAGAATCGGTGACAAAGGACAGCCTTGGCGGAGTCCAACCCTCACTGGAAATGTGTTCGACTTACTGCCGGCAATGCGGACCAAGCTCTGGCACTGATCATACAGGGAGCGCACTGCCACAATAAGACAGTCCGATACCCCATACTCTCTGAGCACTCCCCACAGGACTTCCCGAGGGACACGGTCGAATGCCTTCTCCAAGTCCACAAAGCACATGTAGACTGGTTGGGCAAACTCCCATGCACCCTCAAGAACCCTGCCGAGAGTATAGAGCTGGTCCACAGTTCCACGACCAGGACGAAAACCACACTGCTCCTCCTGAATCCGAGGTTCGACTATCCGGCGTAGCCTCCTCTCCAGTACACCTGAATAAACCTTACCGGGAAGGCTGAGGAGTGTGATCCCACTATAGTTGGAACACACCCTCCGGTCCCCCTTCTTAAAGAGAGGAACCACCACCCCGGTCTACCAATCCAGAGGTACCGCCCCCGATGTCCACGTGATGCTGCAGAGTCTTGTCCACCAAGACAGCCCCACAGCATCCAGAGCCTAAAGGAACTCCGAGCGGATCTCGTCCACCCCCGGGGCCTTGCCACTGAGGAGCTTTTTAACTACCTCAGCGACCTCAGCCCCAGAAACAGGAGAGTCCACCACAGATTCCCCAGGCACTGCTTCCTCATAGGAAGATATGTTGGTGGGATTGAGGAGGTCTTCGAAGTATTCCTTCCACCTATCCACAACATCCGCAGTTGAGGTCAGCAGAACACCATCCGCACCATACACGGTGTTGATAGTGCACTGCTTCCCCTTCCTGAGGCGGCGGACGGTGGTCCAGAATCGCTTCGAAGCCGTCCGGAAGTTGTTTTCCATGGCTTCCCCGAACTCCTCCCATGTCCGAGTTTTTGCCTCAGCGACCGTTGAAGCCGCACACCGCTTGGCCTGTCGGTACCTGTCCACTGCCTCCGGAGTCCTATGAGCCAAAAGGACCCAATAGGACTCCTTCTTCAGCTTGACAGCATCCCTCACCGCTGGTGTCCACCAAGGGGTTTTAGGATTTCCGCCCCGACAGGCACCAACTACCTTGCGGCCACAGCTCCGATCAGCCGCCTCGACAATAGAGGTGCGGAACATGGTCCACTCGGACTCAATGTCCAGCACCTCCCTCGTGACATGTTCGAAGTTCTTCCGGAGGTGGGAATTGAAATTTTCTCTGACAGGAGACTCTGCCAGACGTTCCCAGCAGACCCTCACAATGCGTTTGGGCCTGCCAGGTTGGTCCGGCGTCCTCCCCCACCATCGCAGCCAACTAACCACCAGGTGGTGATCGGTGGAAAGCTCCGCCCCTCTCTTCACCCGAGTGTCCAAAACATAAGGCCGCAAATCCGATGACACAACTACAAAGTCGATCATGGAACTGCGGCCTAGGGTGTCCTGGTGCCAAGTGCACATATGGACACCCTTATGTTTGAACATGGTGTTTGTAATGGACAAATTGTGGCGAGCACAAAAGTCCAATAACAAAACACCACTCGGGTTCAGATCCGGGCGGCCATTCTTCCCAATCACGCCTCTCCAGGTTTCACTGTTGTTGCCAACATGAGCGTTGTAGACCCCCAGTAGAATCACCCGGGGGAGCACTTTCCAGTACTCCCTCGAGTGTACCCAAAAAGGGTGGGTACTCTGAACTGCTGTTTGGTGCGTAAGCACAAACAACAGTCAGGACCCGTCCCCCCACCCGAAGGCGGAGGGAGGCTACCCTTTCGTCCACTGGGTTGAACTCCAACGTGCAGGCTTTAAGCCGGGGGGCAACCAGAATTGCCACCCCAGCCCGTCGCCTCTCACTGTCTGCAACGCCAGAGTGGAAGAGGGTCCAGTCCCTCTCGAGAGAAGTGGTTCCAGAGCCCTTGCTGTGCGTCGAAGTGAGTCCGACTATATCCAGCCGGAACTTCTCTACTTCGCGCACTAGCTCAGGCTCTTTCCCCCCCAGTGAGGTGACGTTCCACGTCCCAAGAGCTAGCTTCTTTAGCCGAGGATCGGACCGCCAAGTGCCCTTCCTTCGGCTGCCGCCCAGCTCACATTGCACCCGACCTCTATGGCCCCTGCTATGGGTGGTGAGCCCATTGGAGGGGTGACCCACGTTGCTTCTTCGGGCTGTGCCCGGCCGGGCACCATGGGAACAGGCCCGGCCACCAGGCGCTCGCCATCGTGCCCCACCTCTGGGCCTGGCTCCAGAGGGGGAACCCGGTGACCCGCGTCCGGGCGAGGGAAATCTGGGTCCATGTTTTGTCTTCTTCATAGAGGTCTTCGAGCTGCTCTTTGTCTGATCCCTCACCTAGAACCTGTTTGCCTCGGGAGACCCTACCAGGGGGCATAAAGCCCCCGGACAACATAGCTTCTAGGATCATTGGGACGCGCAAACTCCTCTACCACGATAAGGTGGCAGCTCAGAGAGGAGATGTTGTTGATAAATGGCTTTCGCTTTGCATAGTAGAGCTTTAACTTGCACTTACAGATGTAGCGACAAACTGTATTTAGTGAAAGTGGTTTTCTGAAGTGTTCCTGAGCCCATGTGTTGATGTCCTTTGGAGATTGATGTCGGTTTTTGATACTGAGGGATTGAAGGTTACGGTCATTCAATGTTGGTTTCTGGCCATGCTGCTTACGTGAAGTGATTTCTGCGGATTCTCTGAACCTTTTGATGATATTATGGACCGTAGATGTTGAAATCCCTACATTTCTTGCAATTGCACTTTGAGAAACGTTGTTCTTAAACTGTTTGACTATTTGCTCACGCAGTTGTGGACAAAGAGGTGTACCTCGCCCCATCCTTTCTTGTGAAAGACTGAGCATTTTTTGGGAAACTGTTTTTACACCCAATCATGGCACCCACCTGTTCCCAATTAGCCTTCACACCTGTGGGATGTTCCAAATAAGTGTTTGATGAGCACTCCTCAACGTTATCAGTATTTTTTGCCTACCTTTCCCAACTTCTTTGTCACGTGTTGCTGGCATCAAATTCTAAAGTTAATGATTATTTGAACACAAAAAAAATGTTTATCAGTTTGAACATCAAATAGGTTGTCTTTGTAGCATATTCAACTGAATACCGGTTGAAAATGATTTGCAAATCATTGCATTCTGTTTATATTTGCATCTAACACAATTTCCCAACTCATATGGAAACGGGGTTTGTAAATATACAGTTGTGGTCAAAGGTTGACATACACTTGTAAAGAACATAATGTTATGGCTGTCTTGAGTTTCCAATAATTTCTACAACTCTTATTTTTTTGTGATGGACTGATTGGACCACATACTAGTTGGTAACAAAAAACATTCATGAAGCGTATCTAAATTTATAATGGGTCTACTGAAAATGTGACCAACTCTGCTGGGTTAAAAATATACGTACAGCAACATACATTAAAGTTAAAGTTAAAATTAAAGTACCAATGATTGTCACACACACACTAGGTGTGGCAAAATTGTTCTCTGCATTTGACCCATCTCCTTGGTCACCCCCTGGAAGTTGAGGGGAGCAGTGGGCAGCAGCGATGGCTGCGCCCGGGAGTCATTTTCGGTGATTTAACCCCCAATTCCAACCCTTGATGCTGATTGTCAAGCAGGGAGGTAATGGGTCCCATTTTTATACTCTTCGGTATGACTTGGCTGGGGTTTGAACTCACAACCTACCGATCTCAGGGCGGACACTCTAACCCAGACCTGGGCAAATTAAGGCCCAAGTGGCCACATGCGGCCCATTAGGCTTTTCAGTCTGGGCTGCCGGACATTCCCAAATAATTGTTTTAGATCTTTAAGATGGAAACTGTAGCTGCCATTATGATGTGCAGTTATGTTTTCAAATGACCGTGAGTCTTGAACTATAAAAAATATTTCTGTGGTTGGAATCTGCTGTTTTGCATGATATACTAGTTACTATGGTAATCTAATTAGTTACTATGGTAATCTAAGTCACAGCAGCTCAGACGAAGTACCACAGAGTGTTTCCAGAGAGGCTCGCCTAAAATGTTTTTTGTTGTTGTTTTTTTTTCATTTTTTCGCGTTTGTATTTAGCTGTGTTTGTTACATTTTTGTTGCGTTTTGCTTGATTGTAAAATATGTCAATCGAGAGGGGGTGTGGCGTTTATACGTTGTCAATATTCAGTGTTTTATCATTCATTGTTAATATTGTAAATCCCACATTCTTTATTTTCATGAACATTCTAGTTGTCTCAATCAGTAAAAAATATTAAATTCCATTCCGTTTTTAGCATTTAATCAGACATTGTGAAGTTTTGTATTAGTGTTCTTAAAAATCAGATATACTGGCTCCCAGGCACATTTTTCTCTCTAAATTTGGCCCCCAAGTCAAAATAATTGCCCAGGCCTGCTCTAACCACTAGGCCATTGATGGTGATGTAGAAAATTTACAATCAAATCAAATTAGCTTCATGGCATGGCCTCTTAACTTCCTATAAATGATTATGATTGACACCTGTTGACTTCTCTGAGCTCATTTAAATAGGGCTCATCTGATGCAGTCATTAGACTCGGTTTCAAACGGGACAATGGGAAAGTCAAAGGAACTCAGCACAGATCTGAAAAAATGAATCCTTGACTTGAACAAATTCACAAAATAACTAAACTTAATTAATATATATATTTTTTTTACCAACAGGTATGTGCTCCAATCACTCTATCACAAAAAAGTAAGAGTTGTATAAATTATTTGAAACTCAAGCCATGACATTATGTTCTTTACAAGTGTATGTAAACTTTTGACCACGTCTGTACACACACAAGCACACACACAGTTGTGCGCACGTGTTCTGGGGGAAAATATCCAAAAGGTGCCATTCATTGTGTTGAAATGTAAGGAATTAAACAGCAAAAACTGTTATTGACTATTAAGAACACACACAAAATAGGGAAAGACGTGTTTTTTTTTTCTTACATAAGAAATGTGAACGATGGGCAACATTTAGAAAGAAAGGGCAGCTTTCTTTTTACAGTAAAGGAGCAGAAGACAAACATTTCACCCACCAAGTTCTCTTGAAAAAAAAGTCTGTCGGTCAATCCTAATGATATCAATTAGTTTTTGAGTCCCGGATAGATAACTAACTGTACTTGTCCCTTTCGTTGCTAGACTCAATAGGCCGCCACTCATCGACAGAACTACAGTCTATTTCTCAGCATGGATTGTGTGGATAAAAGCATGTATAACAATTATTTTGATCACTCAGCTGCATGTTTTCTTTGCTCTGATCCATGATGATTTCAAAATTGATGTGGTTAACAATATAGGCAAAAACATACATCAAATAATTTCTAATTACAGTCTTCCCGCTCTTACATCACCTCTCTCACAAGCCCGTTTACATCCATCCATCCATCCATCCATTTTCTACCGCTTATTCCCTTTTGGGGTCGCGGGGAGCCCGTTTACACTGCACACCAAATCTGATTTTTTTTCCCTCAAGGGACACAGATCTGATTTTTTTACCATTCTAAATGCTCCATCCATCCATCCATTTTTCTACCGCTTGTCCCGTTCGGGGTCGTGGGGGGTCGCTGTAGCCTATCTCAGCTGCATTCGGGCAGAAGGCGGCGTACACCCTAAGTTGCCACCTCATCGCAGGGCTCTAAATGCTCTTAAGTGCTCAAATTTGATCTCTTTGCAACAGATTCGGGTTACATCAGGAGGTAGTCCAAATCCAATTGGAATCAAATTGGTCAAAACGCAACCCGACCTGAACACGACCTGTATGTGACTTTTTCCTCAGTTTTGGGCGAGCTAAGTCATCTGTGTGCGCGAGTAAAGATGCAGCGAATACTTCATCTCAACATCCGGTTTACTGTGAGCAAAGTTTTTTTGTTGACGGCCGTATTTTCGCCGCAACACTGGTCAATAGTGTGCAAATACGTAGATCTACGCTGTGTCCTTGCCTCTTCTACTTAACAGATACAAAAAGATTCAAACCCAAATTACACGATGTACACCCATTCATATATTATATTATTTTAATGTATTTTCACGTTTGAAAAAAAACCCTCAAATTTTTAAGGTGTGGTAACTTTTATTTTATTTTGTAGTGGTACCGACTTCTTTGGTGCTTTACGGATTCCGGTCAACATCAATTATTTTCACTTTATCAAACTGTGCATGCAAGTGATGTCGAGGTCACATTGGGGCCACAGTTGGGTCCGTCTGCATTTATACTGGAGTCTGATAAAGATCACGTTTTATTTGCATTGTAAACAGTCAGCTGGAAAAAAATTTATTTGATCCACTTTGGCCTGCAGTGTAACGTAGACATAAACACCATAGCCGGTGTTTCCTCAAGCTCCTTCAGCATTTCTTGAAGCATTTTAAGGAAAACATCAGTAGAAGAGGATGCATAATAGCATACTAGAAGCTTATCTTCATTTTCTCTCATTTTTTTCAGTTTTTTCGGAAGTTCTGACTCAGTCTTTCTCGCCTCGAGAGTGATTAGATTTTTAAACATTGACCAAAACTCCTCTTCTTGGAAGTCAGAATCTTTTAAATGATCACTCCTAATTTACTTTCTTATGACTTGGTCCGTCCCATTTCACGCAGATCTGTTTGACTGGAGAGGTCTATACTTTTCCTCATATCACCATTATGTGGAAATGTATGCAGCTAGGTCAACCCCTTCTTTAGTTGTATTGCTACAACCTGCAATGATGCATCTGGCAGACATATTTGATCATTCCTTTAAAGTTCCATCCATCCATCCATCCATTTCCTACCTCTTGTGCGTGAAAATAAGTTGATTGAGTATAAAGGCGCTACCAAAACACACACTACACAATTGAATTTTGCCTCCAGTCTTCTGTAAGTGACGTCAACATGTTGACGCAGGCTTGCCCACATTTTGGAGCTAAAAGTGGATGTTCCAAAATGTACTGAAACTAATTAGAAATCAAACTTAAAAACACTACTGTGCTATTTAGGGGGAATTTCACAATTTAGATCCAGAACTATGAAATAAGTGCCATTTTTGTAAGCTTTGGAGGGACCCAGGAGCATTTTTCCGTGACCAATGCGATATCGTTTAGTGATTAGTCACATGCTTTGACAGACCTCGTTTATATATACTTTACAAAAGAGACACTGCTCTGTATTTAATATAACAAAGCACCAGTTGCACCAAATCTGTTAAAGAGACCTATGATGATTTTTGTCTACATTCAAAACATTTCCTTGTGGTCTACATAACATGTATTCGATGTGTTTTGGTGTAAACTTGTTCGCAAATGTTGTTCCACAGTGAGTTTTATTAGCCGTTTTTTGAGTCTACCTGCAAGATTTTTGATTCTGGAAGTGTTCCCAGGTTGGCTAACCCTCTAGTACATTTCTGATCATGATTGAAAAACTATGATAATAAATGATAATAATGACAATAACAAAAATATTTGCATATATGTGTGCACTGTGCAAAAAGCCAAAAAAAGGGGATTTCTTGCACAAGTCTTTGAAGGAAGGGCAGGGTGTGGAAGCATCAAACTTAAAGTGTCCATTAACAAACTTAAATATCTCCCAGCCGGTGCTCTCAATCCTTCACACAGCACACTTCTTTACATGTCTTAGGTAAATGCCGCCTGATGCACTTGCCTTGACACAGAGGAGAGCCAGACATGAATGAGGCAGAATTAAGAACAGTTTGTAGCTGGGCATCACCTGGCCGTACAGCTGGTGGCACTATATTGGAATGCACCGCTCCTCGATGATGCGGCCAAGGCGGGGGCGTTGTCCTCTGTGTTCCACTCTGCCTTCATGCATATGAATATATATATATCTATATATATATCTATATATATATATATATATATATATATATATATATATATATATATATATATATATATATATATATATATATATATATATATATATATGTATGTATATATATACATGTGTATATAGATATTTATATACATGTGTATATAGATATTTATATATGTATATATATACATATATATATATATATATATATATATATATATATATATATATATATATATATATATGTGTGTGTATGTATATATTTGTATGTATGTATGTCTATATGTAAATTATATATATATATATATATATATATATATATATATATATATATACATTTTTTTCTGTATTTATTGCATTATTTTTGCTACTTTATGTTTTAGGTTTATATTTTTTATATTATTTTTTGTATTTTTATTATTACATTTAGTTTTATATCTTGTATCTACTTTATTGTTTTTATTTCTTATAACTGTTATTAACAATATTATATTGTATGTGTATTCATTGGTGTCATTAGACCTATTTTAGAGGGGCTGTGGCCCCCCTAAAATATTCTTAAGTCACCCCCCCAAAGAATTTAGTGCTAATTTTTTTTTTTCTTTTCTTTTTTTTACAAGTGCATGCTGACATATTCATTATAAAGTAGCCCGAATATAAGTTTAAATAGATATTCTAAAAATAGCAACAATTCAAAATTCCTTCATAAATATATTTATTGAATAATACTTCAACAAAATATGAATGTAAGTTCATAAACTGTGAAAAGAAATGCAACAATGCAATATTCAGTGTTGACAGCTACATTTTTTGTGGACATGTTCCATAAATATTGATGTTAAAGATTTATTTTTTTGTGAAGAAATGTTTAGAATTAAGTTCAAGAATCCAGATGGATCTCTATTACAATCCCCAAAGAGGGCACTTTAAGTTGATGATTACTTCTATGTGTAGAAATCTTTATTTATAATTGAATCAATTGTTTATTTTTCAACAAGATTTTAGTTTTTTTTGTATCCTTTTTTTCCAAATAGTTCAAGAAAGACCACTACAAATGAGCAATATTTTGAACTGTTTTACAATTTAATAAATTAGAAACTGATGACAGTGCTGTATTTTGCTTCTTTATCTCTTTTTTTCAACCAAAAATGCTTTGCTCTGATTAGGGGGTACTTGAATTAAAAAAATGTTCACGGGGTATAGAGCCCCTCTCGTGCAATCCATTCCACTTTTCACGTCACTTCCTGTTTGGAGTTTGCGCGCGTCTGACTGTCTAGTTTAACCATCACTTTGTGCAAAACCATCACATCTTCTTTGCTTTTTTGTACTTTTTTGTACTTTTTTTGTACTTTTTTGGCTTCACTGTGTCACTGTGCCTTGACACTCTGCTGTCTGTGTCGATCGGTGCTGCGGGCTAGCACACCGAAGCCGGCTAGCATTAGCAGCCTGAGATACAGGTGTGGATTCTTCTGTTGCTGGATGCTTCGGCATATAGACCATCAGAATGCCTCCACCAAGGAAAATATTCAACAAACCTGGGTAACCAACTCTAAGATCTTCATCAAACTAAATGGGACGTCGGAGGAAGCAAAAGTCTTGGTTGTGAGAAAAATAGAAGATTGTGATAAGTATTGACATTGATGCAGTACTTGGTATCAATGTAGCTTTGTGACTTTGACATCATCTCAATGTGACCCACTCCAAGAACACAGACCACACCAAGTATTGATATGGACATGTTTCAGAAGATTATACAACATCATAACTGGAAATGTGTGAGTATCAAGAGCATGCCACAACAGAGACTTATATGGAGATAGACCCTGATGAGATTTTTTTCTGTGTGATTATAAAAAACTTTTATTTTACCTGTGAACAATATGAAAACAGTGTAAAATCAGAAGATAGTCTGTCAATAATACATTTTAATAGTCTAAGCATGTACACTAACTGAGGCTATCAAGGATAACTTGAAATAATTTAGTCATCCATTTAGCATTATTGCAATTACTGAAACCTGGTTCAACAATGATAAAGGTATTGATTTTAGTCTGAATGACTATGACTTAAGATACATAAACAGAAAAAATAAAATAGGAGGAGGGGTTGCATTGTCCATCATAAATCTGTTACATTTAAAGTTTTAACAAACATGACCACAGCAGTCGATGGATTATGGTTCAAGCATAGAAACTTTCAATGAATGGATGGGTAAACTATTTTCTTCTTTGAACCATATTTGTCTGTGATGATTTTAACATTGATTTGTTAAATTCAACAAAGCAAAAACATGTTGATGACTTCAATGACACAATGTACAGCTTGTCGCTATATCCAACCATAACCAAAGCAAGCAGAACAACAACACATAGTGCCACAATCATTTACATTTTTACTGACATTATGGCAAATCAAATCACCAGTGGCCTATTTATATGTGATATCACTGACCATTTACCTGTTTTACTTTATATGACTGTTATCTCAAAAAAACCTAAGACACTATGACAAACATCTTTAAACAAATAACTGAGGAAACAATCTGTACCCTAAACAATAGTTTAGCAGTTCAGGATTGGACTTCAGTTTACAGAGAACTAAATGTGGAGAGTGCTTATTGTAATTTTTAGACATCTTTATTTCCCTCCATAATAAATACTGCCCTGTGAAATAATAATTTATAAAAGCAAAAAATGAAAATAGTCCTTGGATCACAAAAGGTATAATTAATGCCTGTAAAAAGAAAAACAGTCTCTCCAAACTTTTCATCAAAATAAAAACAAAAGAAGTCGAACAACGATACAAGAAGCACAAAAATAAATTAACTGATATTAGAACAAACAAATGGTTATATTATCCCCAAAAATATATGAAAACAAAAACAATATAAAAGAAATTAGGTATGTTTTGAATAGTCAAATCAAACAAGGATATTCAAAGTTGACATACCCTGATTACTTTATTGATGAAAACGGTGAAGATTCTAATATAAGTAATGTAGTGAATAAGTTCAATAATTTTTTTTTTAATATAGGTCCTAAGTTGGCTGTTGATATCCCAGACAATGGAGTTACAAAATTAACTATTGAACAAAATTTTTTGTCATTCTTCCTCCCAGCTACAAACTAGCAGGAGGTGACAAACATTGTGCGCAAGTGTAAAAGTAAGTCCTCCACTGACTGCCATGGTATCAACATGATATTGCTTCAAAAGGTTATACTGAATATTGTAAAACCCTTAACTTATATATGTAACCTATCATTCCAGACTGGCCGATTTCCAAGTCAAATGAACATCGCTAAGGTAACTCCGCTCTTCAAAAATGACAACAAACACGATGTCACCAAATGCCCACCAAACTCTCTTTTGCCTCAGTTTTCAAAAATTTTAGAGAAACTATTTAACTTTCTACTTGAATCTTTTCTTGGGAAGCATCATATAATCAATGGCAGTCAGTATGGCTTTAGGTCCAAACGAACAACCTCAATGGTGATAACTGAAGCTATTGAAGAAACGACTAATGCACTGGAGCATAAAAGATATGCAGTTGGAATCTTTATTGATCTAAAGAAAGCCTTTGATACCATTAATCATTCAATTCTACTATATAAAATGGAAAGATATGGAATTAGGGGGCTGGCTTGTGACTGGTTAAAAAGTTATTTGACAGGAAGGGTACAGTCTATAAAAATGGGTAAATTTTTATCTGATACTCTTGGCATTGCTTGTGGTGTCCCCCAAGGGTCCGTGTTGGGCCCCAAACTGTTTAATGTACATATTAATTATATGTTTAATACATCTAAATACTGAAATGTTTACTATTTGCAGACGATACAAATATATTCTACAGTAGTAATGACTATAATGAGCTCATAAATACAGTAAACACAGAGCTAAACATAGTAAAAAAAAATGGATGGACACAAATAAATCATCTTTGAATATAAATAAAACTAAGACAATGATGTTTGGACATTGCAAAATAACGTCTGAACAGAAAATAAGTATTAATGGTACCCAAATTGAAATCGTAATTGAGAATACATTTTTGGGAGTAATAATTGATAGTAAACTATCATGGAAACCTCATGTCAGACACATTAAAACTTAAATCTCCAAAAGCCTCTCAATTATAAACAAAGCAAAACTATACCTCCATGAAAATGCACTCCATACTCTATACTGCACCTTGGTACTGCCATATCTTACATACTGTGTTGAAGTATGGGGGAATACTGTCACCTCTATGGGATCATGTTTTGTTTTGGTCATGTTCGGTTTAGTTTTTTGGACAATCAGTTCCTATTTTTGCAATTCTCGGTTTGTTTTGTTACCATAGAAACTCATTAGTTTCACCTGTCATGTCACGCACCTGTTCGATCACCTGTATTATTTAAACCGAAAGTTGCCAGGTAGTCAGCCTGGCGAATTTATCTCTACTCCCTTCATGCCATCATGGAACTCTCCTGAAGGAATCAATAAAGTACTATCTATCTATGCCATGCCACGTAAGTTTTTGGTTTATTTATGTCACAGTTATTGAGTTTTGTTTTTTGTCCATAGGCATGCCTTTGTGCTAGTCTTTTGTTTTAATAGTCAAGTTTTCATACCGCCATTGTGCGCGCCTTTTGTTTGCTTCCTTTTTTTGTAGTTTGTTAGTGTGATAAAATAAAGGATGTACTTACATTCACGTCTTAACTCGTGCCAACTTTCCTTTGCATTCCGGAAAAACAAACCCCAAAGTCCACGTTTTGACAGAAAGTCGCCAGCATAAACGTTTTTCCACAAGATTGGACGAGCCGGACGAATTGGACGAAGCAAGTTGGGAGGTACTGACCGCCATGGAGGAGGAAACTCTGCACTATTCCGCCAGGGAGCGCAGGGATCCCATGTGGGGTCCGACCGGCAAGCTAATCCCTATTAGCTCCATGTGGTCCGGGGACGGCGCCGTGTCTCCGCAGTCCAGGAAGCTCCGCTCTAGATAGAGCACGTCGGGGAAAGCTGCCGCGAGCAGACAGTACGCGTCGGTCCCGCATGCTCCTCCCCCTTCGGGGGAAAATACTGTAGACTGCAGCCTGCCCGGCTTCCCCAGGACAACGTCACGCCACTATCAGCGGACACTACAGACCTGGATTTTTTTTATCAATGCGTTTTCTTGTGATCACCCGCCCCCAGCAGAAGATTCTAGTCCAATAACTATGATAAAATATTACTAGAACATGATTTTGAATGTCAGGTCTAATCAGTCACAGCCATCCAAATTTCATGCCCCGCCCCCCAACACTCAAACCCAGCACCCATCACAAAATATTTCTTTTTTTTCACCCACTCAAGCCCAAGTAGAAAAAATACTTTTTGCACCATTTAAACGGGAGGATTCTGCCCTCCTCCTTACCTCCCTCCACCCACCCCAAAAGACAGTTCCAGACCGCAGAGAGCGCTCCTGGAATCCGCTCCTTGAGGGGGGGGGCTAGGGCTGGCAGCTGTTCTGATGGTGTCGCCCAGCGTCATGCCAAGCCACAGCCTCTAGCACGGCCGCAACCACCAGTTCTTCGGCCCGCCAAGCCACAGCCACCAGCCCAGCCGCCGCCACCGATCTTTCGGCCTGCTAAGCCGCAACCTCCGGTCCGGCGTCCGGCATCGGTTTTTCGGCCTGCCAAGCCGCAACCCCCAGCTAGGCCACCTCCACCTGCACCACGGCTAGCTGCATAACGGCTATCACCTGTCTTTGCTCCAAAGCTATAGCACCATGACCTGCACCAAGTCTAAGGCTAGCACCAAGTCCAAGGCTAGCACCAAGTCCACGGCTAGCACCAAGTCCACGCCAAGCTCCAGTGCCTGCACCACGCCGGGCCCCAGTGCCTGCTCCACAACAGGTACCATTGCCTGCACCACGCCAAGTACTAGTGCCTGCACCATGCCAAGCTCCAGTGCCTGCATTGGGTCTGGTTCAAATATAGAGATGGGGGTCTTTAATTTAATTTGACTTGCTGTTGTACTCTGTCTCAAAGTGTTATCATGTGCTCAATGTTTCCTTAGCATTATTGCCAAGTTGTCTATTACCATTATTGCTAGGTTCTCTATTACCATTGTTGGTATTTTCTCTATTACCATTCTACGTATATTCATTATTCCAACATTATTGATACAAATCCTTGATACACATCCTCTAGTATACCTTTATGTATTTCATATATGTATGTATATATATATATATATATATATATATATATATATATATATATATATATATATATATATATATATATTTTTGTTAGCCGTTTGTGAAGTTTTGTGCTTGTGCGCTACGTTCGCTCGCATCCTGTGCATCTCCGGGGGGCTAAGCCCCCCCTGTCCTTAAAAGTTAGTGTCGCCCCTGTATTTAATCTTATTATGTAAAATATATTCTATTTATAAAAATTTTTGTATTTTGTTGTACAGAATTGATCTTATTATTTTAGGTTTAATTGTTTATTATTATCATTGTTATTATAGATTAACAGAAGATTGTGTCCAAACTTTTTGTTTCCTCCAAGGGCCAAATGTGCGGTTTTAGAGTGCAATATTGTTTAATCAAAGGCCTACTGAAATGAGATTTTCTTATTCAAACGGGGATAGCAGGTCCATTCTATGTGTCATACTTGATAATTTCGCAATATTGCCATATTTTTGCTGAAAGGATTTAGTAGAGAACATCGACGATAAAGTTCCCAACTTTTGGTCGCTAATAAAAAAGCCTTGCCTATACCGGAAGTAGAAACCGATGTGCGCGTGACGTCACCGGTGTGAGGGCTCCTCACATCCGCACATTGATTACAATCATAGACACCAGCAGCGCGAGCGATTCTGACCGAGAAAGCGACAATTTCCCCATTAGTTGGAGCGAAGGTGAAAGATTTGTGGATCAAGAAAGTAAGAGTGAAGGACTAGAAGAAAAAAAAAGACGAGGGCATGAGGGATTCAGATGTTATTAGACACATTTACTAGGATAATTCTAGAAAATCCCTTATCTGATTATTGTGTTACTAGTGTTTGAGATTATAAAGTCATACCTGAAAGTCGGAGGGGTGTGGTGACCGCCAGTGTCTCTGAGTGAAGCCATGAAGGAGCCAAGAAAGTCGCAGCTGCCTCTTTGACAGCTGCTGCAAGAAGAACGACACAAGCTCCGCTTATGTTTACGGTAAGAGCCAACTTACTACCACAATTTTCTCACCGAAACCTGCCAGTTGACATGTGGTAGAGAAACATGTTCGCTTGACCGCTCTGTTCCATATTAAAGCTTCACAACAAACAAAAAAACACCGACTGTGTTTGTGTTGCTACAGCCGGCCGAAATATAATAAATAAATAAATAAATTATAAATGGGTTGTACCTGTATAGCGCTTTTCTACCTTCAAGGTACCCAAAGCGCTTTGACACTACTTCCACATTTACCCATTCACACACTGATGGAGGGAGCTGCCATGCAAGGCACTAACCAGCACCCATCAGGAGCAAGGGTGAAGTGTCTTGCTCAAGGACACAACGGACGTGACGAGGTTGGTACTAGGTGGGGATTGAACCGGGGATTCTCGGGTTGCGCACGCCCACTCTACCTCTGCGCCACGCTGTCCCTATATATATATATATATATATATATATATATATATATATATATATATATATATATATATATATATATATATATATATATATATATATATATATATATATATATATATATATATTTTTTTTTTTTTTTTCACCCGGTCACCCCATAAGGTACACCAGCATACTTGCCGATTTTTTTTGTATTTCCTCGTAGCCCGAAGCAGAGAGAGAGGAGCGTTACTTAATGTCCAAAAAAGTATATCCACCTCGATGTGACATCACACAGCAGCCAGACTACAAAACCCCGCGACCAGAGGCATCTAAAATTGCATGCAAGCTACAGTGGGGCAAAAAAGTATTTAGTCAGCCACCGATTGTGCAAGTTATCCCACTTAAAATGATGACAGAGGTCTGTAATTTTCATCATAGGTACACTTCAACTGTGAGAGACAGAATGTGAAAAAAAACAACAAGAAATTTACATTGTACGAATTTTAAAGAATTTCTTTGTAAATCATGGTGGAAAATAAGTTTTTGGTCAACCATTCAAAGCTCTCACTGATGGAAGGAGGTTTTGGCTCAAATACTCACAATACATGGCCCCATTCATTCTTTCCTTAACACGAATCAATCGTCCTGTCCCCTTAGCAGAAAAACAGCCCCAAAGCATGATGTTTCCACCCCCATGCTTCACAGTAGGTATGGTGTTCTTGGGATGCATCTCAGGATTTTTCTTCCACCTAACACGACTAGTTGAGTTTAGACCAAAAAGTTATATTTTGGTTTCATCTGACCACATGACATTCTCCCAATCCTGTGCTGTATCATCCATTTTGGTATAAACTCAACTCGTTTTGGTATATAACTCATTTTGGTATAAACTCAACTCGTCGTGTTTGGAGTAAGAAGACTTCTGAGTTGCATCCCAAGAACACCATACCTACTGTGAACCATGGGGGTGGAAACATCATGCTTTGGGGCTGTTTTTCTGCTAAGGGGACAGGATGATTGATCCGTGATGAGGAATGAATGAATGGGTCCATGTATCGTGAGAATTTGAGCCAAAACCTCCTTCCATCAGTGAGAGCTTTGAATGGTTGACCAAATACTTATTTCCCACCATAATTTACAAATAAATTCTTTAAAATTCGTACAATATGAATTCTTGGATTTTTTTTCACATTCTGTCTCTCACAGTTGAAGTGTCCCTATGATGAAAATTACAGACCTCTGTCATCATTTTAAGTGGGAGAACTTGCACAATCGGTGGCTGACTAAATACTTTTTTGCCCCACTCTACATCTAAAATGCATGAAGCTTATAATTTGACGCTGTGTCACTGTTTAAGTAGTAGTAACCAACAATGTAAAAACATTTATAAGTCAGAAAAGACTAAACTCGTTTCTGAGTATTTTTCTTGTTTGATGTAGAAAGGATGCTGCGATGACCGACCAGAATGTGGACAGGTGGGATGCGTGCAAAGCGAAGATAAACACACTCGGCCTCATTGTTACAACAAGATGGTTTGTTGTTGCTGAGACAAAGAGCGAGTGAGATTGCGAGACAAAGGACGTTTAGTATGGCGGGGAGGAGTGAACGAGTGAGTTGACATGGCTGGATGAGGAAGTGGTGTGGGTGAGAACATGGGTGTGGCCGTGTGGCCTCATCTGCCTCTCGTGAGGAAGAACGCCTCGTGGAAGATGAGGGTGACGAGGATGAAGCTCTGGAGCACAATGGCTACCAAGGTAAGCACAATAGCCTTCCTGGATGTGTTTTGGTGAAAGGCAACTGATGGCAGTTGACAGACTGAAGGAGATGTGACAAACAAGACAGGTCATGGGCGGCTGGGGGCGGGGGTTGTAAGCCTTTAGGGCCTGAGGGGGGGGGACAAGCTTCAGCTTTGACATATGCTCTGCACTGAGATGAAGATTGGCATGACCTGCTAATGTGAGCTGTCACCGCTCACGGTTGCCTCGATGCTCACCTGTCACACTCGTCCAAGCCTGGAGGACGAGCTGCCACCCGGATAGGTCAAAGACTCATTTCCTCTTCCCCATTCTGCTGTGTTCAAATAGCCACAAGACCATGCTGCGCTTCATTTATGGGGGAGGAATCCATACTGGATGTGAGTCAGGAAGTGTAGGACTTCTATTATTTTGAAAAGAAAAGTTTTGACACGTTGCCCAATTCCACATTTTAATTGGTGACAGGTCCACTCTTAAACATGGGCTGAAGTTTGATCGATACAAAGGGTGTGTGTGTGTGTGTGTGTGTGTGTGTGTGTGCGTGCGTGCGTGCGTGCATGTCTGTGTGTGTGTGTGCGCGTGTGTGTGTGTGTGTGGGTGGATCGTGCAAATAATGCGCACCCTCCAATCGAGAGGAAAAGACAATGGGTCACTATGATGCGCGCATCTTTATAAATAAAAAAAAAAAAAAAAAACAATTCAAAATAAGTAGCTATTGTGTGCCATAATGCAACAGAAGTGTGGGGGATGTTGCTTCATGAGGAAGGAGAGGTGCCTGTGTGGCGTGAACCGCAACACAAACTTCCTGTCTGCAAAATGTGCCTGGTGCAATAAAGATCCACACAGAACTCATTTTAATCATCCAAAGCAGTTTATGTATGTGCAGTCGATTCCTGTTAAACAAAGGTCAAATCGATGTTGTCAGTTGTCTAAGTTGTGTACAAATGACTGACGAATGGACACCAGTCGACTTACAGGAGTTAAAGACATCATCATGACTTTCTGTCTTTCCTTAAATAATGTCAGCCTTAAGGAAAAAAAACTGCCAGTAACTTATAAAGCAATCTCTTTGCGTTGCAGTAGACTGACAGCTGGGCGCTCCACAATGTTGTGCTCATTCATTTCTATGTTTCAAAGGGCTAGGAGATTTTGGGGTTGATTAATCCATCCATCCATCCATTCATTTTCGACCGCTTGTCCCTTTAGGGGTGGCGGGGAGTGCTGGAGCCTATCTCAGCTGCATTCGGGCGGAAGGCAGCGTACACCCTGGACAAGTCGCCTTCATCACAGGGCCAACACAGATAGACAGACAACATTCACACTCACATTCACACACTAGGGCCGATTTAGGGTTGCCAATCAACCTATCCACAGGTGCATGGTTTGGGAGGTGGGAGGAAGCTGGACTACGTGGAGGGAACCCACGCAGTCACGGGGAGAACATGCAAACTCCACATAGAAATATCCCAAGCCCGGGATTGAACTCAGGACTACTCAGGACCTTCGTATTGTGAGGCACATACACTAACTCCTGTTCCACCGTGCTGCCCGGGGGTTGATTAAACCACTTTTATTATATTTTTTTAGATTCACTCTGCAATTTTTCCACAAATGGAAGTGTCTTGAAATACACATTAACATTGATCCAACACACTTTAGTGTAGTTGAGAAATGGTTCTGGAATGGCCACTGTACTCACTGTACCTTGCAGGTTTAAAGTAACAACATGAATATAGAATAGAATGCCTTTTACTGCAGTTTACATCTGCTGTGACAACTAGAAACACACGTGCCTCCGCCAGGGGACAGTGTGGCGTACCCAGATGTAAAACATCTTTTGCAAAATCATCCATTTCATATAATCAATCATCAATCAATGGATGTTTATTTATATAGCCCTAAATCACAAGTGTCTCAAAGGGCTGCACAAGCCACAAGGACATCCGCGGTACAGAGCCGAAAGCAATGGGTGTCGGGCGGGTCTAACATGATATTGTGTAAGTTCAGTTGTGTAAGTTCAGTGAGAGTCCAGTCCATAGGGGATCCAATGTAGTAGCGAGAGTCCCATCCATAGTGGAGGCAGCAGGAGACCATCGCAAGCGGAGACGGGTCGGCAGCACAGAGATGTCACCCACCGATGCACAGGCGAGCGGTCCATCCCGGGTCCGGACTCTGGACAGCCAGCACTCCAACCATTGCCACCGGACCTGTGTGTCCCTCCAGCCCCCCTCCACAAGGGAGAGAGGGGCAGAGGAGAAAAAGAAAAGAAACGGCAGATCAACTGGTCCAAAAAGGGGGTCTATTTAAAGGCTAGAGTATACAAATGAGTTTTAAAATGGGACTTAAATGCTTCTACTGAGGTAGCATCTCGAACTGTTACCGGGAGGGCATTCCAGAGTACTGGACCCCGAATAGAAAACGTTCCATAGCCCGCAGACTTTTTTTGGGCTCTGGGAATCACTACTAAGCCGGAGTTCTATAAAGCCATAAGGGAATGGAACAACCTCACAACAAACTTGAAAAGTCTAACGGATTACTCTTCATTCACAATTGAAGTTAAAAAGTGGCTTTGGAGCAATCAAAGCTGCTCACACGGTCACTAAGGTGGGCACTGTGTTTGACAGATCAACTTAATGTGTATTATATTTATCCATGACAGCATTGTTGTTGTATATTGTGAGGTGTGTCTGTTAAAATCATGGTTGTTTTTACAAATTATGACAGGTATGAACAAGAGCATGTATTGTGTTTGTGTGATGATGGAAATGAGGCGTGGTTGTATTGTGTATCAAGTATGTGTCCATGAAAGGGCATTTTATGACTTTTCTTAATTTGATTACATGTTGTGATAAGATTTTATTGACATAATTTGATTGTATGATTTTTGTATCTCTTTAATTTAGGTAGCCAGGGACTGCAGATGGAAATGAACTATTTAGCTATAGTCTGGTAAAGAACTTGTCTGTCTTCGAGCATAATGTTTCTGTGCATTGTCCCTTTAAATAAACACTAAACTAAACTAATAGAATGCCTTTTATTGTCACTATACAAAGGTAAAATGAGATTTAAAAGCAACTTTAGTATCAATGGACAGGCTATAATTATGCAAAACATAGGAAGGAAAGAAAAGAAAAATAGTGCAAAAGGAGGTAAGGTGCACAGTCCAGTCCTGTTGTTTAAATATACTACAAATCCCGTTTCCACATGAGCTGGGAAACTCTGTTAGATTTAAATATAAACGGAATACAATGATTTGCAAATCATTTTCAACCCATGGTCAGTTTTACTATGCTACAAAGACAACATATATGATGTTCAAACTGATAAACATTTTTTTTTTTTGCAAATAATCATTAACTTTAGAATTTGATGCCAGCAACATGTGACAAAGAAGTTGGGAAAGGTGGCAATAAAAACTGATAAAGTTGAGGAATTCTCATCAAACACTTATATGGAACATCCCACAGGTGTGCAGGCTAATTGGGAACAGGGGGGTGCCATGATTGGGTAAAAAAAGCAGCTTCCATAAAGTGCTAAGTAATTCACAAACAAGGATGGGGCGAGGGTCACTACTTTCTAAGCAAATTGTCGAACAGTTTTAGAACAACATTTCTCTACGAGCTATTGCAAGGAATTTAGGGATTTTACCATCTACAGTCCGTAAAATCATCAAAAAGTTCAGAGAATCTGGAGAAATCACTGCACGTAAGCGATGATATTACGGACCTTTGATCCCTCAGGCGGTACTGCATCAAAAACCAACATCAGTGTGAAAAGGATATCACCACAAGGGCTCAGGAACACTTCATAAAACCACTGTCAGTAACTACAGTTGGTCGCTACATCTGTAAGTGCAAGTTAAAACTACTATGCAAAGCCAAACCCATTTATCAACAATATCCTGAAACGCCGCCGGCTTGGCTGGGCCCGAGCTCACCTAAGATGGACTGATGCAACGTGGAAAGGACGTGTCCACATTTCAAATTATATTTGGAAACAGAGGACGTGGTGTCCTCCAGAACAAAGAGGAAAATAACCTTTCGGATTGTTCTAGGCGCAAAGTTCAAAAGCCAGCATCTGTGATGGTATGGGGGTGTATTAGTGCCCAACGCATGGGTAACTTACACATCTATGAAGGCACCATTAATGCTGAAAGGTCCATACAGGTTTTGGAGCAACATATGTTGTCATCCAAGCAATGTTATCATGGACGCCCCTGCTTATGTCAGCCAGACAAGTGTTACAACAGCGTGGCTTCATAAAAAAAGAGTGCGGGTACTCTCCTGGCCCGCCTGCAGTCCAGACCTGTCTCCCATCGAAAATGTGTGGCGCATTATGAAGCGTAAAATATGACAGCGGAAACCCCGGACTGTTGAACGACTGAAGCTCTACATGAAACAAGAATGGGAAAGAATTCCACTTTCAGAGCTTCAACAATTGTTTTCTTCAGTTCCCAAACGTTAATTGAGTGTTGTTAAAAGAAAAGGTGATGTAACACAGTGGTGAACATGCCCTTTCCCAACTACTTTGGCACGTGTTTCAGCCATGACATTTTAAGTTCAATATTATTTGCAAAAAAAAAACTAAGTTTATGAGTTTGAACATAAATGATGTTGTCTTTGTAGCTTTGTAGCATGTTCAACTGAATGTGGGTTGAAAAGGATTTGCAAATCATTGTATTCCGTTTATATTTACATCCAACACAATTTCCCAACTCATATGGAAACGGGGTTTGTACATACATACATACAGACGCATTCAGATTGTGGGTGGAAAGTAAAAATAGCACACAGAGAGTTGCTAAACTATAAAATCAGTGCCTTTGAGAGTTCACCGTGGTTATGGCTTTAATAATAAATAATATTATTATGTTATTGTTAGCATTTAACAATTAGCGCTCTAGTCCAGCTAACGGTAAGTGCGCCTGTAGACATCTAGCGATTAGCGTGCCAGCTTCCTCTGTAACCCACCAGGTCCAGTCCTTGCTTTTCTGTTACACCCGGTACTCATAAGTGTTATCCACCGAGCAAAAAGGGTCCCCAATGTACACATGGCCAAGCCACACTGTCTGGCTTCCGTCACACCAGATAGCGATTAGCAGACTAGCTGCCAAGTACATATTAGTGGCACTGTACTGTATTATTTGAATATTGTACAATACATTATTATTTATAATGTATTATTAATTATGTAATGTTTATTATAAATTTTCAATAACATGGTACATTTTCAACCTGTTTCATTCAAAAAAAGAAAATATTAGGAAGGAACCAGGTCCCCACTCCACTCCATCAGTTTAGCTTGGAAATCATTTAAGATCTCTTTGTGTACCAGAGGACTGACCGAGTGGTGCTCCACAGTGTTGTGGACGTCCATTGTATTTTTTTCTACTTTGAGAATTAAACAAATGTAAAGTGTGTTACTAATGTAATTCATTATTATTATTATTATTATTATTATTATTATTATTATTATTATTATTATCATCATTATTATAGTAATGTACAGGGAACCTGCATTCCTCTTTATTTCTTCTCAATCTGCCTAGGTTCTTACAGGTTTTTTTTTGTTTGTTTTTTTGCATTCCTCAAAAAAATAAATTAGAGTACAAAGACCGACAGGGGGGGACTCCACAATATTATGCATTATCCAAAAGGGTTCACAACGCACCCTTTTAGTGGTACTATCTTTAAAAACTGAGGTCTTCAACATGGGCGTTGTACATTTTTTGGTTGATTAGATTTTGTTTTTAAAATAAAAACATTTAAATTACCCCCTGCAATAATTTCAATGTTTTTAAATAAGTGCTGTCAAAAATAACAAGTTAACTCATTTGATTAAACACAAATAATGATTTTATTAATCAGGTATATACGCAGAATAATCATAGACTTTATTTTTACTGCACACGCTCCTTTACCTTAACGGGATCGTTCCCTGAAAGGCGGCATGGGTTGTTACAAGGTCAGTAATCAGGTAAATGCATACGTCAGTGTGTAAGGAGACTTAGACTGATTGACTCACTGGCGAATTTCGCTCCAAAATATACCTAGATGGGGCTTTTGATAAAACTGTTGGCAAGTTTTGAGCAAAAAACTATATCCTCTCAAGTAATAAAAAAAAAAAATTCTGTATGACATTCTGACAAACAAATTGCATGTGTGTCCAAATTCTGGGCTCTTTTTAAGTTAAATTAAATTCTACAAGAATGTAATAACCTGTGCATTATCATAAATAATCTGAATTCAAAAGTGTGATTCATCTGATCAAAAAAATCCTATCATTTGACAGCACTACTTTAAATACACACTAACACTAATTCAGCACACTGTGTGGTGCAGTGTGAAATAGCAGAGTCATGGCCACCTTACTCACTGTACCTTGCAGTTTCAAAATGAAATATTATTACTATTATGTTAATGAGAGCACTTAAGAGAGCTAGCAGTTAGTGTTCCAGTTGCCAGCTGGCGATTAGCACACGAGCTGCCATCTAGATACTTGCGGTGCTATACTGTATTATTACAAAATCAAGGCACCCTTCTACAACCAACAGTGTATATTCAAAATACATTATACTTTTATACAGGATAATTAAGTAAGGAGTCTCCCCCGATTCATCTTTATATATATAAATATATATATATATATATATATATATATATATATATATATATATATATATATATATATACGTGTGTGTGTGTGTGTATATATACATATATATATATATATGTTTGTGCATGTGTTTTGTTGTGTTTATTTGTTTGTTTGCTTGTTTTCTTCTTGTTTTTTGGAGAACTGCAAAAATTAGGTATATATAATTAGATATACGTTTGTATAATTGGTGTACCAGCAGACCGACAGATGGTTGCTCCACAATGTTGTGTGCGTCCATGGTAATGTCCCAGGGAGCCACACACCCTTTTATTTCTTCCTAGTCTGCCAAGGTTATTGGTGTCTCTCTGCATTTCTCTAAGAAAGTAAATCAGCAGACCAACAAGCACACGGGTGTATGGTCGCTCCACAACGTTGTGTGTGTCTATGTTTACATTTCAGGACCCTACTGACATTTTTTAGATTTTGCCCAATCCGCCCCATTTCTTGAAAAAATGTTCTGCAACATATTAGTTTAGTAGCAGACTGACAGGTGGGTGCTCCACAGTGTTGTGTGCCTCCATGAGAATCTCCAAGAGAACAACACACACTCTCATTTCTAATCAATCCCACAAAATCCCTGGAGGGAATTGAACCCACATCCTCTGCCATTAAACATGGATACATATGATGTGAATCAGGGTGATAGCCAAAGTAAAAGCTTAATTGTTTTACTTTAGAACCTAAGCGTTTTCTTTTCTTTTATAAAGTGTTGTGTAGAACAGCGGTTGACAGTTGATTGTTTATTTCAGATGTACCTGGCCTATTTGTTCTGTCTCCTCTCCGTGCTGTCCAACGGTGAGTAAATACTGCATGTACATTATTCCTCGCAGAACATGTGCTTGATCCGCTGTACAATTAACAATGCTTGGCGATCATTAAAACGTTGTATTGCAAAAAGGAGGTTTTGCAGTGGTTATAGGTCCTACTTGAAAGGTGCAGAGTGGGTAAACAAGGGCAGCCTTGTGCAGCATCGGCACTCAACAATCCAGTTCAGTGGAGCTTTCATGAGAGCCATGTCTGTGTATTGTAACTACAACCCACTCCCAAGACTATTACTGGGACATACTTAGAGGATTTGTCCACCCTGCATGGTCCGACTCATTGTAGAGTGACAATACATCACAGCGTTGTGTGAGGCAGTCACAGCACTGTGCTTTGTTCTTCCTATAAAGTCCACAACATCTAATAAAAGTTTTCTTTCTGTCTGCAGTGTCAGAGGCTCTTACCGCTGAGCCTTCCACTTTCATGCCAGATGGTTTGTTGCTACCGCTCATCACTTATAGGCAATCACTTTGATCATAATTAATTGTGACCGACTTGGTGGTGCAGGAAAAGGACAGGAAGCCACCAAATTTCCTGAGTCGACTGTGATCACCTTAAACCAGAGTTTCATCAGCACCACAAAGCCACAAACGACCACCTCAGCAGGTATTTTGCTGTGACCTTATACTGTATGTGTCACTGTTGCTAGCATCATCATTTAACATGACAACAATGCCACAATATCGTATCATGATTGATAATAATCCATTATTCGTTCCTTTGAACCTTTGTAAATATTTAGATAGTAAAACTGTCACGAGCTGACAGCTTTGCTTGCAACGTCACCCCAAGATGCAGAGACAGCAGGCAGCGTGCAAATAAAACATATTTTTAATGAATGCTAATGAAAACTAGTGTGGTGATGGAGTGCAGAGAAAGATCTACATTTGATGTGGTTGCAAAAACGCGATATACGGAGATAAGGGCAAAAAGAGGGGGAAATGTTACAAAAACGAGCGTAGCATCAACACAAAACATAACACAATGATCCAGCCCTGTTTAAAGGGCAAGTGTGCCCTGATTCCCAATCAGGGACAGGCGTGAAAAACAGCCCTCAGTGGCACACAACGAAAGCACACAGGAAGTGATTACTAAAAAATATTAACAGGAAAATAACAGACGCATGACAATTCATGACAAAAAACAGTAGGTATTTTTTATTTCAAAGCCACAGATTCAAATATAATTTTCAGTTCCTGTGGTTTTTCTTGCTATTTTGGCAAAATACAGTGGAACCTCCAAAGGTTTTTAGATGCTAAAATTTTAGGAGGTATAAATTATTGTAAAAAAAAATAGAATAAATCTAGTGTGACAAAGCACTATTTCATTAGTTTTTAAAAAAAATGCAGATAAATAATGCAATTTATTTTGTCCCCACATGCTCCTTCACCTGTAGCTGACTTTGAGTGAGGGGACTCTGACTAGACTTTGGGTAAAACTTTCAACAAGTTTTAAGTAAATAAATGATGAGCATTCAGGTAAAAACATGAGTTTATTTTTTTTGTTTGTTTGTTTTTTTGTTTTTTTTACAAGACATCCTGACAATAAAGATGCATTTGTGTCAGAATATCGGGACCTTTTTATAAAGTTAAATCAAACTTACTGAAGATATATGCAAGATGTGTATATATATATATATATATATATATATATATATATATATATATATATATATATATATATATATATATATATATATATATAAATATAAAATTATATAAATATATATATATATATGAATATATATATATATTTTTTATTTTTATTTTTTTTATTTTACATATATATATATACATGCAAATATATATATGTTTGTATGTATATATATTCATATACACGTATATATATATCTTTATAAATATTATATATGTATGTATATGTATATATACACTGTATATATATATATATATATATATATATATATATATATATATATATATGCACGTATATATATATATATTTATATATCATTATATATATCTATATTTGTATATAGATATATATATATATATATATATATATATATATATATATATATATATACACGTATAATTTAATGTACTATTTTGCTCCTTTGTGTTTTAGGTTTATATTTTTTATCATATAATTTGGTGTAGTTTTATTATTATATGTATTTGTATCTCTTGCATTTACTTTGTTTTTATTTGTTATAATTATCATCATTATATAATTATTAACATTTTTATATTTTTTTTTTATTACATGTTATCATGTTAAATAGATTCTATGTATATATACGTACATATATAAATATTATTTTATTGTTTTTCGTGTTTTTGTACAGAATTTACTTTATTATTTTTTAAGTTTATCCATCCATCCATTTTCTACCGCTTATTCCCTATCGGGGTCGCGGGGGGCGCTGGCGCCTATCTCAGCTACAATCGGGCGGAAGGCAGGGTACACCCTGGACAAGTCGCCACCTCATAGCAGGGCCAACACAGATAGACAGACAACATTCTAACTCACATTCACACACTAGGGCCAATTTTAGTGTTGCCAATCAACCTATCCCCAGGTGAAGTTTTTGGAAGTGGGAGGAAGCCGGAGTACCCGTAGGGAACCCACGCATTCACGGGGAGAACATGTAAACTCCAAACAGAAAGATCCCGAGCCTGGATTTGAACCCAGGACTGCAGGAACTTCGTATTGTGAGGCAGACGCACTAACCCTTCTGCCACCGTGAAGCCCTATTGTTATTATTATTATTATTATTATTATTATTATTATTATTATTATTATTATTATTATTATTATTATTATTATTATTATTATTATTTTTGTTGTTGTTGTTGTTATAAATTTATAGAAGACTGTGTCTAAACTTTTTGCCTCCAAGGGCCAAATGTGCAGTTTCATTGTTCAATTAAGGATATTATGTACAGTGTGTCTAGCGTGTGTGCTATTGTGTGCTTAGCAGTTATGTAACAGCTAGTTCCTAGCACCCTACAGCCGACCATGTTTACCTTTTGTAAATGCCTATCCACCCATTTTCTACCGCTTTTCCCTGTCGGGGTCGCCGGGGGTGCTGGAGCCTATGACTTGCCTAAAATAGAAGAAAAGACCAACCGTGTGTGCTTACTGGAGGACATTTTAGATGTTTACTGGCTGTCCAGCTTTGCACAAGGACTGCAGGACTGCTTGTATTGGAACACTTATATCAGACATTTTAGATGCAAATCCATATAATCCCATACTGTTTTGCTAATATTGCAAAGATATTCAACATCAATATCATATCGGAAAAACCCTAATGAGCTTGAAAGAGGTCCAGTATTAATATGTTACATTTGGAAAATTCCCCTTTGTCGGGCCAAACCAAACAACTGGACGGGCCAAATGTGGCCTACGGGCCACACTATGGACGCCCTTGCTTCAAATTGTCTAAAGGAGTTAATGTTATGGGATAGGCTCCAGCCAGCTGACCTGGAATCCTAAACAGAATAAACTCTAAAGAATGAATGAGAGAACATCATGCGACTCATCATAAATAATTTGTGCTCCTGCAGCTTCCACAAAGGGGACAACCCAGCAGCAAACTAGCGACAAAGTGACATCCACACCAGGTAATAAACGGCACCCTGTTGGTTGCTGACACTTTTTTTTGTTTTAGCAAAACTGGTCCAGCCAATGTGATTTAATTTTCATGAAAAGATGGCGGAGTGCAGGGGTTCTGTTCAAATGGATCACAAAGTCTTCCATTTATTCATATTTCGTGAGAATGTCTTTCATTTGTTACACAGAAATATGCCACAACTACTTAGTGTAATACACAAACTGTGTCTTGAATTTGAAGACCTTACAAAAATATATTTTCAAATTAAGTTTTATGGGGTAAACGTGCGTTTATAGTGTGTACTTTATATAATCGAGGCATATAGTATATCACAAATGTAAGTTTCCCCCTCACAATCCACAAATGACAACCAATTTTGTGGAATTACCCTCAAATATATGTAACAAGAAAATGTTTAAGTTCTTAACATTGGTGTTTACTAAATAATTATTAGTTTAAGGGGTTATCCGGCTTAGTGTAGACATAGCCTAAGTGATTTGGACTTGGCTCAGGTGGTAAAGCGGTCAGCCAGAAAGTTGAGGGTCCCTAGTTCAAATCCATCCATCTTCTTCTGCTTATCCGAGGTCGGGTCGCGGGGGCAGAAGCTTAAGCAGGGAAGCCCAGACTTCCCTCTCCCCAGCTACTTTGTCCAGCTCCTCCCGGGGGATCCCGAGGCGTTCCCAGGCCAGCCGGGAGACATAGTCTACCCAACGTGTCCTGGGTCTTCCCCGTGGCCTCCTACAGGTCGGACGTGCCCCAAACACCTCCCTAAGGAGGCGTTCGGGTGGCATCCTGACCAGATGCCTGAACCACCTCATCTGGCTCGATGTGGAGGAGCTGCGGCTTTACTTGATGACAGAGCTTCTCACTCTATCTCAGAGGGAGAACTCCGCCACACGGTGGAGGAAGCTCTTTTCGGCTGCTTGTACCCGTGATCTTGTCCTTTCGGTCATAACCCAAAGCTCATGACCATAGGTGAGGATGGGAACGTAGATCGACCGGTAAATTGAGAGCTTTGCCTTCCGGCTCAGCTCCTTCTTCACCACAACGGATCGATACAGCGTACGCATTACTGAAGACGCCGCACCGATCCGCCTGTCGACCTCACGATCCAGTCTTCCCTCACTCGTGAACAAATCCAACTTTTGCCATTCTAGTCACTGCCGTTGTGTCCTTGGGCAAGACAGTTCACTTACCTTGCTCACAGTGCCACCTTCGCAGTCCCTGGTGTAAATTGTAACTTAAATATAGATAATGGGTTTCTCAATGGAAAGTGTTCATAGTCACTTGAGGAAAAACAGCGCTATACTGGATAAATAGACTTCACTTCTACATACTCAACATACATGTGAGAAGAGTTGGGAAGACGATATTTATTGTGCTGTTTTTGCCTGTTTGATATCCACAGCGACATCTTCTCCAAGCACGACCAAAATGGGGAGCCGTCAGCCTCCTGCCTGGGGTAATTAAACATTGTCACTACATTCACTGCCTCAGGCTGCCTTCTACATTTCTGTTATCTCACATCAGGCTGATAATTCCACACTACCTTCGCAACAACAACATCAACACTCACTGCACACTGGAGTGAACAGAGCAGCAGATTATTGTTCGATTGTGTCGTTTTGTCAAGAAGAGATAAGAATGTTAGTGATACGCCATCATCGACGTGTCACCTCTGACTTAACTTCTCTTAACTTTTGTTGTAGATCCAGCTTGGAATAAAGATTTCACCTATGGTAAGAGTATGTTCATAGTTTGACTTTCTCTTTGATCTACTGAACCTAAAAATAGTCTCAAATTAGGTAAAAAAAAACAAAACATTGGCATTAATCGCTGTGGCTGTGGCAATCTGATGTGGATAACGCCACAAGATGGCAGTAGCTGCATTTGAATTATGAGTTGTCAGAATTTATCTACCTTTGCATGTACTTGAAATCTGTGATTCTCAAACTGGGGTACACTGACCCCATCTAGTGGTATCACTTGATTAAAGTGCAGTGTTTTATTTTCCTATGTTCAAACACAGTGTTACTGTGTATAATGTTACAGAGTCAAACATATTCAACTTACTTTTGTGGGTTCTTCCGAGGATGTTGTAGTCGTAATGATTTGTGCAGTCCTTTGAGACATTTGTGATTTGGGGCTATATAAATAAACATTGATTGATTGATTGATTGATACTTGTTAAATAAAACATCTGCCTTGTTTTAATGACTCCTTAGGGCTATGACGCTACTGTAATTCAAAGTTGGTCATAATGGTGGTACTGGGAGAGCCCGGTGTTTATTGAGGTGGTACTTTGAGAACCACTGCTTTAAATTATTGAAAATTATATATTGGTGGAAGTTATTTATAACGGGCGATATGGCTGACAACTGTAAAAATGATATGAGTGTTTGGTATTAGTCGATGTCAATAACTAAATGGTTTATAATTTATCGAAAATAAAAAAAAATGTATATAAAATGTAGAAATGTCCGATAATATAAGACTGCCGCTATTATCGGCGATAAATTCTTTATAATGTATTATTGGAAATTATCGGGTTCGGTTTCAAAAAGTAAAATATATGACCGTTTCAAACGCCGCTGAGTACACGGATGTAGTGAGAAATACAGAATGCCAATAAAACTTAAAGGCACTGCCTTTGCGTTCCAGCCCAATCACATAATATCTACGGCTTGTCACACACACAAGTGAATGCAAGGCATACTTGGTCAACAGCCATACAGGTCACACTGAGGGTGGCCGTATAAACAACTTTAACACTGTTACAAATATGTGCCACCCTGTGAAGACACACCAAACAAGAATGACAAACACATTTCGGGAGAACATCCGCACCGTAACACAACATAAACACAACAGAACAAATACCCAGAAGCCCTTGCAGAACTAACTCTTTCGGGACGCTACAATACACACCCCCGAACCCCTGCTATCCCCCGCCCACCTCAACCTCCTCATGCTCTCTCAGGGAGAGCATGTCCCAAATTCCAAGCTGCTGTTTTGAGGCATGTTAAAATAAAATAATGCACTTTGTGACTTCAATAATAAATATGGCAGTGCCATGTTGGCATTTTCTTTCAGAACTTGAGTTGATTTATTTTGGAAAACCTTGTTACATTGTTTAATGCATCCAGCGGGGCATCACAACAAAATTAGGCATAATAATGTGTTGATGCCACGACTGTATATATCAGTATCGGTTGATATTGGAATTGG
Organism: Nerophis ophidion; assembly: GCF_033978795.1. Lineage (NCBI taxonomy): Eukaryota > Metazoa > Chordata > Actinopteri > Syngnathiformes > Syngnathidae > Nerophis > Nerophis ophidion. The sequence continues at coordinate 41,235,052 of NC_084621.1, read as the reverse complement.
TAATTAAGAGTTGGACAATATCGGAATATCGGATACCGACAAAAAAGCCATTATTGGACATCTCTAATTAATAAAATGTAAAAATGTTTATATGAAATGTAACCTTCCTCGGATTATAATCCCCTCAGCACAAAGACAGAAATGAAATAAAATGTCAACACAACCATGGAAAACACTCAAACAATCAATCCAAACACAATTCTAAAATCACATGCAAAAATAAATAATATGTAAGAAACACCTAATTAAGTGTAAAAAAATAGTTCAAAGTGTGAAAATGTAAACATAGAGAAACTTAGAGTGAAATATTTCTGCATGTTTAGTGCCGGGGAGTTACAGCTGTGTGTAGTGGTTTTACTGGTCCTGCTGGGGACAAGCACCTGGCATATTTTTCCGACCACATTGGTCTGACTACGGTCCTATTTAGAAAATTCAAAAGACTGCCATACTGTCAAGGTTTTCCAGTTTAATTGACAATTTATTCGCCCTGTGCAGCACTCTCCTTTTAGGTTCCTTTCTCACTACACGCAAAGATAAACCACTAGATAACAAAATGGTGCAACCGAAAAGATAGTTGATACTGTTACCTGATTGGCTGTTGGCGTGTCACTCCCACTCATCACTGATCACTTCCTGCGTTGCTCAATTACCAGAGAGAAAGTGCATTTTTTCGAACGCATTTTTAATTAACATCGGTTATGTGTCTGTTGAGATTTACATACAATGATATTGTTTTATCTCCCGGCCCTAAATAAAACATAAACTTGGGAGATAAAACGCCAACATGTATCATCATTGCAGAATACTCGAGAAATATGATTTACACACTTGGGAAAACGTATAAAAATATGTTGATTAATTATTGTAAACAGAATTCTTAACGACCTACACTACCACTAGTTTCTCTCTTAAAGGGGAACTTCACTTTTTTGGAATTGTGTCTATTGTTTAAAATCATTAAGAGAGACAAGAAGGCAAAAAGTTTTTTTTTTTTGCATTCAAACATATACAAATCAGCTTGTGTTAGTTGGCTAGCAATGCATCTCATGGGAGCAATCCATTCCGCCTATAAATCACTTTAACAATGCATTCAAAAACCGTTACCAATACTTAATTTACATTCTGTAAACTGTATAATAACCAAACTGTAGCGACCTTGTTATTGTGAGAGCGTACACTGAGGAACTCTTTTCTATCTTAGCAACACATCGGCATGCTTCGGTATTCACCGTAAAAGCTAACAACAGCAAAAGATACGCTCGCTTCTACATCAGCACAAAACTAGTTTGAGTTTGTGATGCACAACACGAAATGATAAGACACCAATCTGTTCTGACTGAAAAACATGAACAATCATATTACAGTACCTGTAAAGTATTATTGCACATATCATGTTTTGTTTGTACACAGCAAACTTGACAACGTATGCTGTCTGTTATGATGCACGCGTGACGTGCTGTGTGCATTTTTTTGCATTCTAAATATTAAATCAACGTAAATAAAAGTCAGCTCACAGCGGAGCCAATTGGAGGTTCTCCATTCCGCCTATAAAACTCAATAAATAACCATCCAAAAAGTGCCAACAATACTGTATTTTACATTTTGTTACTTAAATATTAATCAAATATAAGTGATATTCCTAATATAAGTGCTAACGCAGAAAAAACATTTATAGAGGCGACTTGATCACTAGAATATGCTGCTATGTTTACATCATTGAGCGGTCTGCGGTTTCCTCGAGGACGTTTAATCTATATCATAAATCATGCATCTCACCTGGACATAAGATGGCTGATAGTGTACACTTAGACATCCAATTTAGACATAGAAATGGCAAGAACGACAAGAAAAGAGTGCTCAGCTCCACCTGCCTTTTCTTTGCAAGGATTATGAGTCATTCTTCATCTAAACGGTAATAAAACAAGATTCTAGCAGCAAGCATCCCAAAGACAGCAGACATTGTACAGAAAGTGGTTTCATTATGTTTATTGGCTCTTATGAAGTCTAAAGTGAGTAACAATCTGTTACTGCATTACATTACATTAAGTATATAAAACCTTAATGGAAGTGTTTGGTTGTTTTTATAGGTTCATAGGCGGAATAGAGCGACTCACATAGGCTCCGTAGTAGGCTGACTTTTGATCGCATTTATTTAATAATTAGAATGCATTAAAAATCCATTCGTTGTCATGTCTTCCAAAATGATTGTGAATGATAGGCAAAAAAAATACACCTCCCCTTTAACAAACTCCATCTTTACATGAATGGAAATCAATAAAACTGAACATATTTTCCTGAGCGTGGAACAGAGTCAAAAAAAAAAAAAAATTCCCCAACTTCTACATTTTAAGTTCTTGTATAGGTAATAATGTTATTGTAACCGAAAGTCTACATATGGAACCGAATGGCTTCAATAAGGGACCATTAGTACAGTATTAACTGTCATTTAGCAGGAGACACCCTACAACTGTATGCACTTATTTTACTGTGCCTTTTTTTTTTTGGCCCACCCCTACAATGTTATACATTTTCTCTGCTTATAGTAGATAAAAACAGCACACATCTATAATATTGACATACAATGTGTGTTGTTTGGGAACAGTTGATAATAATTATGTGCAGTAAAATGTTGAACGGAACTCATCGTAATGTGTGTTCTTGAATGTGTGTTCCACCTCTTCTATGACAAGAGCAGTTTCTATTTGGGCTTACAAGATCCATCCATCCATTTTCTGCCGCGTATTCCCTTTGGGGCGGTGGGGGGCGCTGGTGCCTATCTCAGCTTCAATCGGGCGGAAAGGGAAGTACACCCTGGACAAGTCGCCACCTCATCGCAGGGCCAACACAGATAGACAGACAACATTCACACACTAGGGCCCATTTAGTGTTGCCAATCAACTTATCCCCAGGTGCATGTCTTTGGAAGTGGGAGGAAGCCGCATTCACGGGGAGGACATGCAAACTCCACACAGGAAGATCCCGAGCCCAGGATTGAGCCCAGGACTACTCAGGACGTATGTATTTTGAGGCAGACGCACTAACCCCTCTTCCACGGTGAAGCCCGGCTTACAAGATAAACTAAAATAAATATTTTGGGCATTGTTTTAACCAAACACATACATTTGTCCAATTGTGACCAAGTTGATGCATTGTGGGTTCCTGGACGTAATCTTCATCACTAAAAGAAAAATCTAAGGAAGAGAATGTCTTTGCCATCTTCCATTAGTTTGTTTTTTTTAAATCGCCCGCTTGAATATTCCCTTTTCTTCTCAGAGTCCCTCGTCTTCATGTGGGATGTGCATGGCTGTTGTGATTGCTCTTCCTTGTTCGGTGACACGCCCTATCATGCCTCTGATTGGCCTGTTCCTAATGTTTTGCCCTAACCTTAACCAACCGTGACTCCTCATACTAAACCAACTAATTAACATCGCTTTTTTTTGGACCCTGCCCCTTGCATCTGCGCAGTCCATTTCTCTTTCTTTTCTGTTTTCCCGCTACATGGGTCTAAAAATAGCTATCCTACGGAAATCGCTACTCATTTAAAAAGTAGCGAAGCTACTGATAAATGTAGGTTAAGCTAAGTAGCGAGCTACTGCCCAACACTGTCAATACTACAATAGTATTGGCCACTAGAGGAGACCAAAACAATCGGAGCATGGTGTTCAGTATCGTGGCGACTGATTGGCTCAGTCTCAGCAAGCATTACTATATTGGATTGAAAGTGTGTAAAGGTGACTAAATGAGGTATTGAAAGTGTGTAAAGGTGACTAAATGGGGTTATTTCCTGTCTAGAGGCCTCTCATAATGTCATAATGTTGGAAAATGTATTTAGAAAGTAGTAAACAGGTGTCATATATAGTGGCTGTAAAATATATATGACAATTAAACGGTAATACGATAGACCTATTGCTTGTCAGGGGTATCACCGTTTCCAAAGTTATGATACTCCCGTATACTAAAGTAATGTCCGATCATTACCTTATAAAATTTGAGGTTCAGACTCATGTTCGGCAAACTAATAATAATAATAATAACTGCTATAGCAGCCGCAACATTAATGCTGCCACAACGACAACTCTTGTTGACCTACTGTCCTCGGTAATGGCACCATTCCCAAAGTATGTGGGCTCTATTGATAACCTCACGAACAACTTTAACGATGCTCTGCGCGAAACCATTGATAGTATAGCACCGCTGAAGTTAAAAAAGGCTCCAAAAAGGCATACCTCATGGTTTACAGAAGAAACTGGAGCTCAGAAATTATGTAGAAAGCTGGAACGCAAATGGCGCACGACTAAACTTGAGGTGCACCATCAAGCATGGAGTGATAGTTTAATAACTTATAAACGCATGCTTACCTTAGCTAAAGCTAAATATTAGTCAAATCTCATCCACCTTAATAAAAACGATCCTAAATTTTTGTTTAGTACGGTAGCATCGCTAACCCAACAAGGGACTCCTTCCAGTAGTTCCACCCACTCAGCAGATGACTTTATGCAATTTTTTAATAAGAAAATTGAAGTCATTAGAAAGGAGATTAAAGACAATGCGTCCCAGCTACAACTGGGTTCTATTAACACAGATACGACTTTATATACGGCGGATACTGCCCTCCAAAATAGTTGCTCTCGTTTTGAGGAAATAACATTAGAGGAATTGTTACAACGTGTAAATGGAATAAAACAAACAACATGTTTACTTGACCTACTTCCTGGGAAACTTATCAAGGAGCTCTTTGTATTATTAGGTCCATCAGTGCTAAATATTATAAACTTATCACTTTCCTCTGGCACTGTTCCCCTAGCATTCAAAGAAGCGGTTATTCATCCTCTCCTTAAAAGACCTAACCTCGTAACCTCGATCCTGACCTCATGGTAAATCCCCGACCGGTCGGTGTCTCACCTTCCCTTTATTTAAAAAATACTCCAAAAAATTGTTGCGGAGCAGTTAAATGAACACTTAGCTTCTAACAATCTATGTGAAACCTTTTGATCCGGTTTCAGAGCAAATCACTCCACGGAGACAGCACTCGCAAAAATGACGAATGATCTATTGCTAACGATGGATTCTGATGCGTCATCTATGTTGCTGCTCCTTGATCTTAGCGCTGCTTTCAATACCTTCGATCATAATATTTTATTAGAGCTTATCAAAACACGAATTGGTATGTCAGACTTAGCCCTGTCTTGGTTTAACTCTTATCTTACTGACAGGGTGCAGTGCGTCTCCCATAACAATGTGACCTCGGACTATGTTAAGGTAACGTGTGGAGTTCCCCAGGGTTCGGTCCTTGGCCCTGCACTCTTCAGCATCTACATGCGGCCGCTAGGTGACATCACACGCAAATACGGTGTTAGCTTTCACTGTTATGCTGATGCTGACCAACACGCCGGACCGTAGTCAGCTGGAGGCGTGTCTTAATGAAATCAAACAATGGATGTCCGCTAACTTTTTGCAACTCAACGCCAAAAAAACGGAACTCCTGATTATCGGTCCTGCTAGACACCGACCTCTATTTAATAATACAACTTTAACATTTGACAACCAAACAATTAAAGAAGGTGACTCCGTAAAGAATCTGGGTATCATCTTCGACCCAACTCTCTCCTTTGATGAGCCATACATTAAAAGCGTTACTAAAATGGCCTTCTTTCATCTCCGTAATATCGCTAAAATTCGCTCCATTTTGTCAACTAACGACGCTGAGATCATTATCCATGCGTTTGTTACGTATCGTCTCGATTACTGTAACTTATTATTTTCGGGTCTCCCCATGTCTAGCATCAAAAGATTACAGTTGGTACAAAATGCGGCTGCTAGACTTTTGACAAGAACAAGAAAGTTTGATCATATTACGCCTATACTGGCTCACCTGCACTGGCTTCCTGTGCACTTAAGATGTGACTTTAAGGTTTTACTACTTACGTATAAAATACTACACGGTCTAGCTCCAGCCTATCTTGCCGATTGTATTGTACCATATGTCCCGGAAAGAAATCTGCGTTCAAAGGACTCCGGCTTATTAGTGATTCCTAAAGCCCAAAAAAAGTCTGCGGGCTATAGAGCGTTTTCTGTTCGGGCTCCAGTACTCTGGAATGCCCTCCCGGTAACAGTTCGAGATGCCACCTCTGTAGAAGCATTTAAGTCTCACCTTAAAACTCATTTGTATACTCTAGCCTTTAAATAGACTCCCTTTTTAGACCAGTTGATCTGCCGTTTCTTTTCTTTTTCTCCTCTGTCCCTCTCTCCCTTGTGGAGGGGGTCCGGTCCGGTGGCCATGAATGAACTACTGGCTGTCCTGAGTCGGGACCCAGGATGGACCGCTAGCCTGTGTATCGAATGGGACATCTCTGCGCCGCTGATCCGCCTCCGCTTGGTCTCCACTGTGGTCGAGACTCTCTCTGATGTGTTGGATCCACTTTGAACTGGACTCTCACGGTTGTGTTGGATCCACTACGGATTGAACTTTCACAGTATCATGTTAGACCCGCTCGACATCCATTGCTTTCGCTTCCCCTAGAGAGGGGGGGTTTCCCACATATGCGGTCCTCTCCAAGGTTTCTCATAGTCATCATTGTCACCGACTTCCCACTGGGTGTGAGTTTTCCTTGCCCTTATGTGGGCCCTACCGAGGATGTCGTTGTGGTTTGTGCAGCCCTTTGAGACACTAGTGATTTAGAGTTATATAAATAATCATTGATTGGTTGATTGAATTAATAATACCTAGTTTGCGGATATTCATTTATCGTGGTCACGTCAGAACTAATTAGCGATTAACAAGAGACGACTGTAGTATGTTTTGAAAGTGTTTGTTTTTGTTTTCTTTATTTGTTTATTGCTTTTTAGGCATATTTTCAGAAGTGCATCACATATCAAATGCTCCTCTTGCTTTTTGTGTTTGTCTAGATTTTAAAAAGGGGAACTGCACTTTTTTGGGAATTTTGCCTATTGTTCACAATTGTTTATGCATTCCAACTCGGAAAGAAACAGAAATAAAAGTCCGCTTACAGTGGAGACAATGGGAGGACCTCTGTTCCGCCAATAAAACCCAATAGTACTACATTTACATGTCATGATTTAAATATTTAAACTATTTATAGCAGCGCTGTGACCACGAGCTTGTGTGCCAATACACCTCCATGCTTTTCCAAGTTTTAATCAGTTTTTTTGTGTAGAATGACGTCTGGCACACCAGATAGTTCCACATGTCTGGGAACCTGGCTGACAGTTAACACTTCAGATCACTCGACAAATCTTATTGTGGTAAAGTATAGGGATCGATTCTATTGCATAGTTTGCCTCTTTTGCTTGTATTTGCTTTTAGTGGTAAGATCTAGGCCCCTTGCGTACTCAGATCGGTCACATTGTTTTCTACGGTGTAGCCATGTTGGTTTAGTGGTTCAGCACTTCGTTCACATTTGTTGATGAATCTCATGTCCGAATACAACCTATGCACAGACAAATTTGTGATGGAAATTCGCAGGTGGCTTTAATCTCATATATTTACAGGCACAATTTTAATTATTGTCCCTTTTTTAGATTAAGTAAATCTACAAAAGCTACACAGTTGTTTACAATGGACTCATCACTGCTGCTGACTGCTATTACAGCATTGGATCAGGTTCTGCCGTCTTGTGCAATTTACTTAATATTGAAAGACTGCTTGGTCTTTTTATTTTTTGTTCCTTCAGATTACGCAACTTTGCGAAAAGCTGGCCTGTCCATTGCAGCGGTTATGTTCCTGATGGGCACCTTCATCCTCGGCTGTAAGATAATTTGAAGACTGAGTTTGTGATTAACGTTCACATTTTTCTCGTCAACTCTTGCACTCAATCTGCTCCGTGTAGGTGATAAAGTCTGCCGGCTGCCCAAGTGCTGCAAGAGGTCATCAAAGTAAGAACTACAATTTGTTTTACAGACGCTTCTGATTGTGCTAAATTACCGCTGACCGGGTGATTTTTGGAGTAAAATAGAGTTCAAGTATGCATGAAAGCTATCTGCTTATATGACGCACGGGTGGAGTAATTCATATCACAGCACTGAATGACGTATAATCCATCACTTGAAGCAACTGCATGAACAGAATGCTGACGAGCTATGTTTTCTGTGACTAAATGATCCAAATCATGAGTGTAATTGCTACAAAAAATTGGGTTTGTTTTGCTTTCATACTTTGTGATTGATTGCATTTTGTTAAGATAATGTTTAATATTTAGTGATTGATTGCATATTGTTATAATAATATTGATGTGTTTACATTCCAGGTCATATTGACAGGAGCAAAGAAGAGATACAGTCATGAAAATGCTGGAAAGGATGTGTTGAAAAATGACAAATACAACTGAATTTGTCTATTCAGAACTGGACAGAAAAGGGTAAAACTGGCAATAAAGTGACATTATTCACTTTTTGTCATGTTATTTTATTTTAGGATGGAAAATTAGAACCTGGTCATTTTATTGTGTTTAGTAAAACACATCGAAGTGGTTCTACGCTAATGAAAAAAGTACCCGAAAGAATACAAGTCACGGACATGGCACTTTCACCATGGCAATAAACATGAGGCAAAAAAGAAAAAGGGGAAAACATTTTAAAAAACATTTAATGGCATAATCAATTCCATACAGTACATTTTCCAACTGATTTGAGCGCTTAGCCTCCAAATCTGCTATGAAATGTTTGTTTTTGTTGTTGGTTTGGTCTACTACTTACTAAAAAATGTTGGCACAAATGAACTGATACAAAAGTACAAATACTTAAAAATTTAAACAAGTATTTTACAATCTTTTTGCTAAACTGACAAACACTAAGTAAGCAGTAGAGGGTATCACAATTTCATAGACACAAGCATACACAGTATCAAATAAAGGTCATAATGTAAATATATTGCTTTGTGAATTTGTACAGACATTTAAAGCTACAATATGTTGAGAAAGTGTTAAGACAGTTCGATTAAAAAATTAGCCTGGCTAAGATATGTTAGATATATGCACAAGCTGATTTTTACCTGCCAGGAATGTTGAATACAAAGTAACCATGCACGTGTGCAGGTATAAAATGTGAAATGGTTTATTTTGCAATTGGTTATATTGACTTGTTAAATGTGGAATAACACTGGTCAAAAGTTTAGACACTTTCTTATTCAAAAGCATGAACAGTACGTGTGGGAACAACTCCAAATCGTCAAGCATGCTCACTTTTGCTGAAAAAACCCCCCAAAAAAACAGTGACTTACTGTAATCGTGAAAATGAACTAGCTATTACGCTGTTTTGTTGCAGTATTTGTTCATTGTATTTCACTTAGATTTACTTTTAGCCTCATCTACACCTAGTACATTAGTGACTACTGTAAATGCTCCAATTATTGTCCAGAAAAGCAAATGACGGTTTTTCATTATCACTTGGTCAAAAACATTACCATTAACAGCTGTGGTTGTAGGTAACCTTCGGATGTAGCATTTGATAGCTCCACAAGATGACAGTAACTGCATCAGTAGTATGAGTGATCAGCACTATTAATGCTGGCTGAACAGTTACTGGTATAAAAAAAGTGGTTCTGTTGTACAATATAGCCTCATCACATCAGACCACTCACAGTGAACCAATAAAGCTGCTCACATTAAATCAAATGTACTCACACAATCATTCAGTCAGCCATTTATCATGTTATGGACTTACCATCGTCATGAAGAAGAAAAGACGAAATACACACAGCTCAGCCAAAAACCGTCACATCCGTCACTCAAAAAAGGAATGGAAATCTACCTTCACTAACAGGGCTCAAAAGCCCGAACCACTGTGCGCCAATGAACACGACTTCAGCATCAAAGGAGGAAAAAGATGAAGACCGCGCTCAATGTCTTCTCCAATAGCCTGTAACACGGCATACAGTAGCCAATGTCTTTTGTTAGATTTGAAAATTAAGACAAGCACTTGTGTAAATATTTAATGTTTTAATGTGTACATATGCATCTTATAGCCTTGTCAACATAAAATTTCTTCAGAAATTAGGTGGGTGCGCAATATAGCTGTGAACTGATGGTAATTGTTAATAAATGACCGTGTAGTAAAAAAAAGCCTTGTTTTCCCTTTTGACTTTCTCATGCACTACAAATCATACCGTCTAGGGATTACTTAATTTAACGGCAATTGAGTAGCATTCAGAATGAAAAAGGCCTCAGAGAGTTGAGCGTGTTAAAACACGTTTTGATTGATATTCTCTTTCTGCTTTTTTCCCCTCAGACGTCTCAAATCACCTTCAGCCCTAAATAAAAATAGCAAACATGTAATTGTTTATTTTTATTTCAACCCTTTGAATGCCCATTAATTATGTCAGCTTTTTTAAAAGATTGTGCATAAAATGAGCTATCCTCAACACAGGTAAAGGGCTAATTTGGGAACTAACACACGCCCTCTTACAGTTGATGTAAATAACCAGCAGACTATAATTCAAGCATTTACAGAAATACAACATTGTTCTAATTTTGTTGGTATTTGCTGCATGTGAGGCCAGCTCTTTTTTGTGTCCATTGAAGTCCATTCTCTGTGTTGTTGATATAATTCAAAAGAACCGCTCATTACACACTGTTTGACAACTTAAAAGTGTTACAAAAAACACCTTCCTCGTTGCCTTCTGTATGGGAACAAACACGCATACGAAACGAAAGCTTTTACTCTTCCGGCAAAGATTGATTTGGCTTAAAACGACAGCAGGGAAACATCACGCTTTGTACAGCGAGAACCCAGCTATTGTTGGTATTTTCCCCAATTATCCATTAGATTTCATTTCATTTTACCTCATTTTCACACCTCCACCACCGTTGGCCATTAGCCTGCCTCTTCAGAAGTCACACAGCTATTTACAACATGCACCATTTTGAAAGGAGAACTTTCCAAAACAAAGAGGAGGTAACAAAAAAGAGAAAAGTAAACATCCACATTCATGGTGGTGGATTAATTTGCCACCTTGCAAGCGGGTGTTTACCCAGACAGTTTTTGGAGTGGCTGAGAAGGAGAAGAAGACTTGGGTGGTTTGGCACTTTTTATCATCTATTCCACAGCCTGCTGTCAGCCGAAATGGCTCGGGAAGAGAAAATATCACACAGCGAACAGGAGACTCAAATGTGGACCTCTTGTCGGTGTCTTACTTTGGATTAGCATGTTTAGTCTCAGTCAACGACCATTTCACACGAATAGGTTTGCTTCACGTGTACCAAACAAAACATTGTTGTTTATGCTGATAAAACGAGAGTATTTCCAACAGTGCAAACAAGAGATGCATTGAGCCTTATTTGTTTAGATTCCGTAAATAGAATCCAATTAGAAGGTTTGAATACGTTCCAAATGTCCTAAATTGTGTTATAAACAGTAGAGACGGAGGCAAAAATGGAATAGATTATGGGATTGCTTATGGATTGATAGTTTCTTTTGTAGGAGCAATAAACACAGCTGTTGAAGGAGTCTAATCCTCGTGATGAGATCATAGAACCTGGTGAGACGCTCTTTCTTGCATGCGTGTTACAGAGTTGCTGCCTTGCCAGGAACTAGACTGCCCCTTTCTGGTCCTGCTCTGTAGGTACAGAATAGATCCTAAAGCAGAAGAGTGGGGCAAAACATACAGATTAGTTGAGACAGACAAACACAAGCATGTCATTTTCTAGTTATTTTTAGGCTGTTTCTCCATTTAGTGACACAAGGACACATCTGCGTGTTGGAATTTGGGAAACACATGTCTGTCTCAAGCGACGCGGCTGTGACAGGTGCACAGAGGCTGCATCGTCTCTAAACACAGCTCACCCCAGGTGAGACTTAAAAACCTGGCAAGGCACCGTTGCTCCAACAAGCCAAAGGTTGCTGTGTGATTAAGCGTCTTTTCAGCAGAGCAATCAGGAGCAAACACAAACACACATGTGCACACACACACACACACACACTGCAGCCCAGGAGGCAGGCAACAATCCTGCAGAGAAATTTAACCCTTCAAACTTGACTTGTGACACGGTTCAGTAAATGTTCTAAAATCCCCCCGTCTACTTGGAAATGTGTAACCACGTCGACACAACTTGCGAATCATGCATTACACCAGCCACCAGAGCTTCATTCAAATGAATAAGCAAAGTTTGGGTGTAAAAAACCCTATGTTACAATTATGACTACCTCATACTTGTCCTACTAAACATGTACAGTAAAGCAATTATTGGTTTAAGTGTGTTGTCCTGCCCTTGTCACTATTCCCCCAGCCCCTTTACCTATTTGGCTGTGTCTAAATTCATGCACTTGCCTACTTATACTTACAGTAGCATTTTGAGTGCACAAGTGGGTTCACGTAGACAAGTACGCCAAAACGTAGTGCGCCGACATTGCCCAGATGTTGCACTTAACACACCTCAAATAGTGAGTGTACAGCAATGGATCCGCCCACTGCTTTGCTACGTCAACACGGGCGCCATTTTGCAGCAGTCAAACCCCCCCATCAACAAGTACAAGTCAATGTGAGAGCAATGTGTTTTATGATGAAATTGCATTACCTTTCACATTCATGTGGCTGTCAAGTCAATCAAAATATTCCTAGATTTGTAGTTAACAATGTAGCATATGTATAGTAGTAAGCAGGGCTGCCCCCAGCTAAATTGGGGCCCTTATAAAATTTTTCACACTTCTATCTAGAAAAACAATTGTTTTACTTGTTTTTTTAACCAGATCCAAGTAGTATGTGATTCATTTTGTACTAAAATGAATGAATGAAAATGAAATTAATATTTGTTGTAAAAAAAGGTAATATTGAAACATCAACTTGCAATTCTCACTGACACATCTCCAACAGAGATTCGAACCCCATACAACTGTTTACAAGACCAGCACCAACACTGACACAGCAGGAAGAAGCTAGGAATAAGATGTACCGTATTTCCTTGAATTGCCGCCGCGCATGTAATATGCGCCTGCCTTGAATTACTGCTGGGTCAAACTCGCTCCCCACATGTATTAGCACATGCTTACTTTTACCGCCGGGTCTAATTTGTGACGTCACGAGTGACGCTTCCCCTGTCACCTTTTTCAAAATGGCTGAGGAATTTTTCTTTGCTTTTACTATGTGTAAATCAGGGGTCTTGTTCCACAACCAGACAGATCACACTGATGGTTGTGATATAAAACAACTTTAACACTCTTACTAATATGTGCCACACACTGTGAACACACACCAAACAAGAATGACAAACACATTTCGGGAGAACATCGGCTCTGAAACACATTATAAACGCAACATAAGAATTACCCAGAATGCCATGCATCTATGACTCTTGGCTATATTATACACCCCGCTAGCACCAAATGCCCCCTCTCCGTGCGTCGGTTGAGGTGGGCGGGGTTGGGGGCGCGTGTATAATATAGCCAAGAGTCATGGATGCATGGCATTCTGGGTAATTCTTATGTTGCGTTTATAATGTGTTACAGAGCCGATGTTCTCCAGAAATGTGTTTGGTGTGGGTTCACAAAGTGTGGCACATATTAGTAAGAGTGTTAAAGTTGTTTATATCACAACTATCAGTGTAAAAGGTATGGCTGTTGACCAAGTATGCATTGCAATCTCATATGAGAAGCAGCGAAAATGCATGCGTCCGGCCGGCATCGCAAATAGCATGGTGTAAAGGTGGGCGCGATGACATGTTATAGAGCAGTGGTCCCCAACCACTGGGCCGCAGCCGCAGAATAATTTTATAATAATTTGTATTTATTATCACAATCAATTTTTACTGCATGCCACTAGTAAGCGCAGGAGTGAGAAGAGGTTTTAAAATTATTAGCGCCTGCTTACTTTTACCGCATGCCTTGAATAAGCGCAGGAGTGAGAAGAGGTTTTAAATTAATTAGCGCCCGGCGGCTATTTAAGGAAATACGGTAAATATAAAAATATAAAATTTCATGAGAAGCTCTCTGTTATTCATTAATTTACATTTTACATGCGCTTCTTTCCCCACGGATTTCAAGGCTCAACACACAGTGCGTGATCTGCGTATTGGGAGTGGCAGCAGCCATGGTAGCAATCGTGGAGAGGAAATAGGAAAAACATTTGAAATGAAATGATAACATTGTAGAATACAATTTCTTTTAAATTGAAATTGAGAACCATCACACGATGAAGTTCATGTCAACAATATGTAAAACTATTCAGTTACATAGGTTATGTACTGTATTGCTGCTGTAGTCTTGACAAATGACTGCCGCAAGATGGCGTATGAACTGGCCAATCCGTGAGTCATCTATTGTATATGTCTATGATCCAAACCACCTTCAATAATCACCATCTTGGCTATTTGGCGTAAGGGAAAGACAGGGACTAATTTGAGTGGTTAGAATTCAAAATTAAAAAAAGAGAAAAATGAAGAGGAAGCAGCTCAATACTATGATGGTCATATAATGGATTTGGTACAGAACTACACAATTTAAAATGTCAGGCCTCAGGAACTAAGAAGCCAGTGCATATAATAAACATAATGTAAGTACAGACATATTCGATTTGAGACACAGCATTGGTAATTTACTTTTTTTGTATTTCGAGTGAAATTCTACAAAATGTGCGCTTAAATGAAATTATTAATACAATACAACTGGTGGCCCAGGATTTTAAAACTACTAAAAATAACAATACTTTTAATATTGATTACATTGTTGCAAATGTAAAAAAATGTTTAGGATGTAGAAGTGGCAGGTAATGCAAGCTGCGCATCCAGCAAAAACACAGGCTAAAAACAGGAGGGGCTAAGAAATGGGACAGTTTTAAAGTCGGATTAGTTACTTTCACACAAAAAATCCCAATTTATTTTTAGGCGTACTGCTGCCCCCTTTCTGTTTATTTAAATACTGCGTGTCCACTATTTAAATCTGTTTTTGGGGGTTTTTTCAAGTTGCATTGTTTGAAGAGTCCGTTAATAACAGCCTATTTTTAGATCAAAATATGATGCACCAAAATGTGCAGATAGTGTGAAATAGGCAAACTGCAATTATTTTGAAAGGACTTCTGTTTGTTGTGTGATTTGGGGTATTCCCAGTTACATGAGCAGACACAATCAGACACATTATTCAGTCAACTGATACAATTTCATTCAGACATTTGCAAGTGACCTGACCAGTGTTTCAAGGTTATCAGCATAAAAATGTTTGTCAGTTTATCAGAACAACCAATAAAACGCTTCAGGCTGTGGTGTGGTGACTGCTGATAGGAAACATTATCATTAGAACACGGTCGATGTATTTGGAAAAACAAAACATGTGTTTAAGGTCAATCATGAGAATAGCTGTAGAACAAGTTAGATCCTGTCCGATTTGGTCACGTGAGACCAGTGGTTCCAACCGTTTAAGATGAGGAAGATGCAGGGTGTTTCCAGGGTGACGCATGAAGAACTCAGGCTGGGTTAGTAATTGCTTAGCAAGTCCAAGCAAGCTTGGAAGGATGAAAGCTGGTTTCAATTTGCCACCTAGGTGTTTTTTTTTTCTGGTTTCGAGACTGCTGGGTTGGGTAATGTGGGCCAAATGGGCAAAGGCAGCAGGCTGACTGTTAGCTACCAGACTGGTTAGGTCACCTGCAGGCTAACTTCACATAAAAGTGGGTCAGGCATTGTGTCTGACACACACGAAAATAGTCTGCATTGCAGAGCCATTCAACAGCTACAATAAATTAAAAAAAATAAAAATATATATACACAGTGTATATATATATATAACAAATAGAAAATAAAAATGCAAGTTTGACAATGAAGAAATGCGACCTTACCCTTGCCGTTTGTGCATGCGGCGTCTGACTAATATTACAGCTGCAAGACAGAAAGGGAACATGTCACATACATAGCATACATTTATTCAGTTCTTCACAATATTACATGGCACGCAGGGATTTCTGCCACACATTGAAGGGCTTGTTACCAGTGGACTTGAAACATCCGCTCCCTCTCAAGTACAACACTTACCAACAATAGCTACAACAGAGAGAGCCAACATGCTCACAGCTACAACGATGACTATCAGAGTGAACTGATCTAAAAGACAAAAACACCAGGAAACTGTGTCAGCTCAAATGACATCCAATGCTCAAATACATATTTGCCCTGAAAAGCGTTATATTCTGCTGCTGTTTTAATCACCTGTTGGGTCTTCTTCTCCTTTGGTTTTGTCAACAAATGTGCCAGAACCTCCTCTGTCATGGAACTCTATAATCTCTGCAGGACAAGATGACAACACAAAATGAAAAAAAAACCCGGCAATAACCAAACACCCCAAAAAACGTATTTAATTCATTTTAAATCAGCCCTTTAAGTCATCCAGCAGATGTAACATTATAAAGTGGCATTGCGACTAAACGATGTGTCTAATATTTACATTTCTGACAGATATGTTGACACACTCATTCCCTCCTTCACATAGTCATTTGTGCGTGACTGTGCCAGTTTGCCAGTACCTTCCAAGCATACTAAATAAAGACATGAAAAGAGCCGCCGCAAACAATTTCAGGCTTAATAAATCACATTGTGAGCGCTAAATGAGCATAAGTGCATCTCCTTCTCTCAATATTGTGGCTGTTTTGGATACCAGCATATCATGAAGGCAAACATGCTAAATGGATCGCTTTTGTTACGTTTTTCATTTAAAGTATGTAATCCTCAACGAACAAGTTTAGGAGATCAGCTTTACGTGCGCTATCAAGTTTGCATGTTTTAGAAGACGTAAATCCTTTCATTTTTCTAAAACGTGTTGACAGAAAGTCGTAACACTTCTTAATTCAAGCAATATGTATAAAACGTTTTATATTTTTTATAAAAAGTTTTGGACAGAAAGTCGTAACACTTAATTCCAGCATACTTATAAAACGCCACCAGGTTACCGTATTGCTTCATCCTGTTCATCCTCTGTAATGCGTCTTTAAAAGCTGAGTAATTTTGCTTTATTTTATTTTCAATATTTTGTGGGTATATTGTGGCACTTTAAAATGTTAACCAATATACTATATGTACAGTTACCAAAGGCTATATGATGGCAACAGTTTGAATTTAGATTAAGTTAACTGCCTATATGTAACATAAAAAAAATAATCTACAGCAATTTAGAACAACTTGAAAATCGTGTTTGATATTAGTGGTTGCACTGTATGCTCATTTTTGTTTTGAAGATTGTGTTCCTGTTTGGACTAGTCTATATAGTTTGGTTACTATTTAGGGAGGGTCCAACTAATATCTAGCACCATACTCATGACCATAATATCTTCTTTACAAAATAAACATAATAATGTTATTACTTTTGCAATTACAGGGATAAGGTTTCTCAAGCTTAAATTATTTCAAAAGGAAATGGGGAAAAATCTATGCCATAGCAAGATCGTGGCAGCTTTGTGAGTGTATACAAAGAAATTGTATTTTTTTTCTAAAGAGTCTTCTGCACAAATCAAGTGGCATCAGGCCCGGGTGTGGACAGATCTGTAATTCCATCAAATGTCTATCAGCGCCAAGATAAGGAGTGACACAGAGTGGCATAAAGAGGGAATGAAAATGCCAATGTTGATTAACTGAGCGGCGGGCGAAATGGCTGGGATGTCGAAATGTTAGTTGGCCTTTTGGCACAATCCTCAGGGCTCCTATAGGTATCTAATTGATTTCATTTAGGGTGTAATGGGGGATGGGATGAGACGACGGAAAGTCATCTTGGACCAACGTGGCGCGGTGGAAGAGAGGCCGTACGCAACCCGAGTGTCCCTGGTTCAATCCCCACCTAGTACCAACCTCGTCATGTCCGTTGTGTCCTGAGCAAGACACTTCACCCTTGCTCCTGATGGGTGCTGGTTAGCGCCTTGCATGGCAGCTCCCTCCATCAGTGTGTGAATGTATGTGTGAATGGGTAAATGTGGAAGTAGTGTCAAAGCGCTTTGAGTACCTTGAAAGTAGAAAACCGCTATACAAGTACAACCCATTTATCATTTAAAGCTGTTCGCACAACCCTGTTGGTCAAGAACGACTTGTACACACAGATTAATGACAACCACTGCGGGGGCCACAACCTTCCAGTACTCTTCCTTGGACGCCTGCCATTACAATGTCTGCATGAGTGACGCAAACACAAAGACCTTCTCACACTACTGGGAACTGAGGTAATCAACTCACCGTTTTCCTCAAAGGAATCCTCATCATCCAGACCTGTGAATGCAGGAAAAACACTTTAAAGACAGGCCTTTAGCAAAGTGTTCAGAATGTAGATAAACATTGGGCGTAGCATTAGGTACATGTTCAGAATCAAAAGACAAACAATACAGTATTGTAGTCTGCAGTGGTGTAAGCTGAATCATAGTGACAGGTGCTTCCAGTATTCTATTTAACACCGTTGCTGTTGTGTTTTACACATACACTTGGTCAATTTTAAGACAAAGATAAAGTTGAATATCAACCATTTCAATGATTTGCTTCTAATTAACAGCCTGTCATTTTTGAGGTTTAAGTAAATATTATTGGAACATTTACAGCATGTATATTTTTAAATGGGGCAGCACGGTGGCACAAGGTTTAGTACATGTGCCTCACAATACAAAGGTCCAGAGTTGTCCTGTGTTCAATCCCGGGCTCGGTATCTTTCTGTGTGGAGTTTGCATGTTCTGCGTGGGTTCCCTCCGGGTACTCCGGCTTCCTCACAACTCCAAAAACATGCACCTGGGGCTAAGTTGATTGGCAACACTAAATGTGCCCTAGTGTGTGAATGTGAGTGTGAATGTTGTCTGTCTATCTGTGTTGGCCCTGCGATGAGGTAGCGACTTGTCCAGGGTGTACACCGCCTTCCGCCCGATTGCAGCTGAGATAGGCTCCAACGACCCTGAACGGGACAAGTGGTAGTGAAGTGAAGTGAAGTGAATTATATTTATATAGCGCTTTTCTCTAGTGACTCAAAGCGCTTTACATAGTGAAACCCAATATCTAAGTTACATTTAAACCAGTGTGGGTGGTACTGGGAGCACGTGGGTAAAGCGTCTTGCCCAAGGACACAACGGCAGCGACTAGGATGGCGGAAGCGGGAATTGAACTTGCAACCCTCAAGTTGCTGGCACGGCCACTCTACCAACCGAGCTATACCACCCGGTAGGAAATGGATGGATGGATGGATGGATATTTTTTAAATGACTGCCTGCCTGACAGCATCATTGCTTATTATAGCAATATACGTATATAAAGGCAAGACTGTGTAGGTGTGGGTGCAAGAGAAAATATACAAGAAAACTGAAAATACAGGCGAGAGAAAGTGGAAGTGAGAAAACCTCAAATGTGATCTTTTGCAACAGTCAGTGCTCTGCAGATGCAAACTTATAAGTATATTTTTCTAACCAGTTGTCACTGAACCACAAGTCTCTATTTGACAACAACTGCACATGTCGATGTCAAACATGCCTGTTGTGACCTTGTTAACTACTTGTCACATGACCGAAGGGACACATAACAGCCCCAGAGAGAAACATTGGAAATGACAATAGCAAGACAAAGGACAAGTAGAAACATGGGAAGCCAATATGTCAGCTGGATCCTCTAAAACAGTGGTTCTCAAATGGGGGTACGCGTACCCCTGGGTGTACTTGAAGGTATGCCAAGGGGTACGTGAGATTTTTTTTGAATATTCTAAAAATAGCAACAATACAAAAATCATTTATAAATATATGTATTAAATAATACTTCAACAAAATATAAATGTAAGTTCATAAACTGTGAAAAGAACTGCAGCGATGGAATATTCAGTGTTGACAGCTAGATTTTTTCATAAATGTTGATGCTAAATATTTCTATTTTTGTGCAGAAATGCTTAGAATTAAGTTGATGAATCCAGATGGATCTCTATTACAATCCCCAAAGAGGGCACTTTAAGTTGATGATTACTTCTCTGTGTAGAAATCTTTATTTATAATTGAATCACTTTTTATTTTTCAACAAGTTTTTTGTTATTTTTATATATTTTTCCCCAAATATTTCAAGAAAGACCACTACAAATGAGCAATATTTTGCACTGGTATACAATTTAATAAATCAGAAACTGATGACATAGTGCTGTATTTTACTGCTTTATCTCTTTTTTTGAACTGATTAGGGGGTACTTGAATTAAAAAAAATTCACAGGGGGTACATCACTGAAAAAAGGTTCAGAACCACTGCTCTAAAAGGAAGTATATATTGAAAACATACAAGTTCTGCATCAATAATGAACGACAGAAACATATACTGTAGCAATAGAAACATAGTCATTTATCATTTAATGATCTGCAGTTTTCCTGGCAGTTCCTGATAATATCATGTCAACAAAATGATGAAGATGCAATACATACCATCACCGGCCGATCCTTCAAACTCATCTGAAAAAACTGTAAATAATAGAAGGCATTAGTTCACACTGTTCGGCTCAAGGTGAGTAAACGACTGATATGATGTGCATTATATATGGAGATCTTGAGCTGGGCCTCTGTGGTATATTACCTGTGCATACAGGGCTTTTAAAGTTACTATTATTTGTGACTGAATGTGGTGTATACTGTATATGTGGCCGATACTTTACATACAGTACTGTTGAGTATGTGGGCAGATAAGAAAAACATGTTGGCGGCACACATAGCCTGATTAGATGTTTATCAGCAAGCGGCACAAAGTAGAGAACTCACCAGTAGTGCAAGGCAGCAGCAGACACAGAAGCAACAATCGCATCATCTTCAAATACTGCTGGGGAGAGAAAGGCCAAGTTAAATTTTTTTTTTTTTTTTATATGTGTGAAACCCTGCTGTTTCTGGTTTGGAACAGTAGTGTGATGGAAAGCTTCAATGATCCCTATTATTGGTCTTGTTTGGCACGGTAAGTCTCAGGATCACGTAACCAGTCGGTGGAAAATTAAAAAATCCCACTCGCACTGTTTATACTAGTCTCAGGGACTGCACGCAAGGCTACGTTGCAAATTCAGGTGCGTGCAAGGGTCAGAGAAGGAGAGCCTTATTTCCCACACTGCTCAGCAAAAAACTGACAAATTCCATCACAGTCAGCTGTCAACAAGTAGCTATTTGACATTGTCCTGTCCTTTGCACAATCAAGTGTTCTGTGAGCGGCGTTTAAACAATTTCCCTCATAAAAAGAAAAAAGCAATACTATTCCTTTTTAATGTAATTTGTACGAGGGAAGACAAAGTAGCTTTCAGGTGAACAAACATTTACCAGTCAAACTGACACACACTGGCAGCAATTTTTAAGGGAGCACTTTCTGGTGGAAAAGGGTCCTTAACTAACTGTACCTTTGCACCACAATGATGTAAAACGCAGCTGTTTTGCATGTGGCCAAACAAAGCCCGCAGCTGTACCCAACACAATACGAGCGGCTGATATTTTTAAAAAAGGAAAACATGGGAATGACTTCTCTTCCAGAGGAAATCCCAGATGAAGCCTCGCCGGTGGTATCGGGTCATTGAGGTTTGCATGGGATCAGGAACTAATAGTCACTTGTGTAAGTAATACAGAAGGAACTTCGGCGCTGACCTTTGTGCCCAGTGTTCATTGTTAGCTATACCCATTGTGTTTGGTTTCCCCGGCTCTTAATGACCATGCGGAAAGAACTAATGTAACCCACATTACATCCATCACACATCTGCAGACGGCAGCTCCAGTCCCTTGCTCATTTTACAGGAATTACATTCTAATGACTACTTGGTGAATTGAAGTGAAAACATAAGAGACGAACAGAACAATCCTTAAAACACATTCTGTTGAAAATGTATTCTGCTGCCATGGATGCTGGCGTCTGCAAAAATTCAATTTGTCTCCCCTGCAGGGCCACAGAGTAATGAGAACAGACCACATCAAGATTATGTGCTAAATTAGAACAGTATGGCAAACTATTAGTTTGGCCATACTAGAAAATAAAGACGTTAATCACACAACAGATGTCGATTGGGAAGGGCGTGTAGAGGGGGCTGTTGCGGCCTCAGAATGGCTGCGGGAGCTCTCCAAATACAAACAACCTAAGACGCTGCAAATAAAAACTACCTCCAAATTACTTTTCGGAGTCGCTTTGCCTGAAATAATAAACTGGTTCAATTTAAAGAGTATTTATCAAGGCAGACCACTGCCTTTATATCAAGATGGCTTGTGATGCCTGCAGCGTTTTCAAACTGGTTAATACATTCTTAAGAGTACATTTGAATGGCGACTTAATTTATTCTATGATACAGGACCTAATTTACAAACCAATTTAGTGCGAATGTCTTGGGTACAATAAAGAAACACCAGCTGCCTTCCGGACACAGACTCAAAGATCATCATGGATAAATCTACACATCATAAAATTAGGGAGCAGTGCTGGAAAAAAAAAAAAAAAGTTGCACTTTCCCATACATACATTTACTTTGTATTCATTTACATAAGGAGCTACCAAACTTGGGTTTAAAGTAAGGCTGTCAAATTCAATGAATTTAAGTTTAAGTAGCCTAGAGCAGTGGTTCTCAAATGGGGGTACGCGTACCCCTGGGGGTATTTGAAGGTATGCCAAGGGGTACGTGAGATTTTTTTTTAAATATTCTAAAAATAGTAACAATTCAAAAATCCTTTATAAAAATATTTATTGAATAATACTTCAACAAAATATAAATGTAAGTTCATAAACTGTGAAAAGAATTGCAACAATGCAATATTCAGTCTAGATTTTTTCCGTACATGTTCCATATTGATGTTAGAGATTTCTTTTTCTGTGAAGAAATGTTTAGAATTAAGTTGATGAATCCAGATGGATCTCTATTAAAATCCCCAAAGAGGGCAATTAAAGTTAATGATTACTTCTATGTGTAGAAATATTTATTTATATTTGGATCACTTGTTTATTTTTCTACAACTTTTTAGTTATTTTTACATCTTTTTTTCCCAAATAGTTCAAGAAAGACCACTACAAATGAGCAATATTTTGTACTCTTATACAATTTAATAAATCAGAAACTGATGACATAGTGCTGTATTTTACATCTTTATCTCTCTTTTTCAACCAAAAATGCATTGCTCTGATTAGGGGGTACTTGAATTAAAACATTTTTCACAAGGGGTACATCACTGAAAAAAGGTTGAGAACCACTGGCCTAGAGGAAGCTAACTTTCCAGAAAGTACAAAGCACAAAATGCAGACTTTTTCCGACTTTTGGCACATGCATGAAGTAAACGACGCCCGTACGAAACAAATAAGCACAGCATTAGCTTTTTGTGTGGTCAGCTAATGATAGCCACTTAGCAAAGTTTATTTACCAACGTTATCCATCATTGAATATATAGCCTAGCTCTATTCAACTGCTGGTCTGGGGGCCAAATCCTGTTCCCGAGTTCAGTTCAACATTTCCAAAAACACTTGAGCGCTTCTGTTATATAGAGGAACTTGGACCACTGTAAACACCTTGACAGTTCCTTGCATTGACATTTTAACATTGCTAGCAAACAGAACACTGGGGTCCAAACTTGTGATTTACAAAACTGAGGCGTTCCTCAAGGCTTTCCTTCAAGTCCTTTTCTTCTTGGCGGTTACACATTTTTTGTTAATGTGATTTATGTACCGTATTTTTCGGATTGTAAGTCGCTCTGGAGTATACGTCGCACCGGCCAAAAATGCATAATAAAGAAGGAAAAAAAACATATATATACAAAAAAATGTATATACGTCGTGGCCCAGAGATGAGGTGGCGACTTGTCCAGGGTGTACCCCGCCTTCTGCCCGATTGTAGCTGAGATAGGCGCTAGCGCCCCCCGCAACCCCAAAAGGGAATAAGCGGTAGAAAATGGATGGATGGATATATACGTCGCACACTGCGGAAAATGTATTTGATAAAATCCAACACCAAGAATAGAAATTTGAAAGGCAATTTTAAATAAATAAAGAATAGTGAACAACAGGCTGAATAAGTGTACGTTATATGACGCATAAATAACCAACTGAGAACATGTTTGGTATGTTAACGTAACGTATTATGGTAAGAGTCATTCAAATAACCCTAACATATAGAACATTCTATACGTTTACCAAACAATATAGCCCAGAGGGTGATCAAGGGTGATGGGTCAAATTCAGAGATTAATTTTACCACACCTAGTGTGTTTGTGACAATTATTGGTACTTTAACTTAACGCATACAGTAAAATATAGACATTTTAAGAAAATATGTTACGTCTTCTTTTCCGCTTTACTATTTGGGTCGTTGACCAAAGTTGCGTATCTAATATTCTTTTCAGTGCAGCTATTAGTTAAAAAAATAAATAAACACAAACAATTGTGTTTGTTAATTATTAATTGTAGTTGCAGATCAATTGCAGTGTCTTTTTAATCTAGCAGATGCGTATGGCCATTATGAAACACTAACACAGTGTCAGTGCAGTGTCAATACAGCTGCTGAGTGTGCCACAGAATCTCTAAGACATCATTTTACCCATCATTGCAATATGTTCAGTGATCAGATCAATGTATACAGTATGCACCAGTGCAAAGATGAGTGACAAGCCTACGACTGGTGTGGTCTATGACAAATGTCACTTCAAAATACACCCAACTGGGACAGGATATTACTTTTACCAAGTTTTGAAGTTAATGTAAATTATGCGAGCAAGTAATTTAGTGTGATTAATCATGATTCAAAAATGAGATTCATCTGATTAAAAAAATGTATCGAACACTAGGAGCTATTTTATAGATTAACAACCTGGCATACCATTTATGTAAAGGCAATAAGTTAAATCGGCTCTTTTTGTAGAAGCAGCTTTGTCAAGCTCTGCCTTTTTGTCCATAAATGTTTGGTCGATGGAGACGACATTGCAGATATGATGCACAGTTGCATATGTTCTGTCTGATTAAAATGTTGTATTAACAGAGCAATAAACTGTCTAAGGAAAACATATTTCATAAAACAACACTTCCAATTAAATATTTTCAAAGTCATTGTATATGGACTTCTTTGAGCGCTGTTTGACATGTGTATTTTCATTTATGGCTTTCTCGATCACTTAACTTTTATGGGTTTTTTTTTTTTCATCTAAATGTATATATCAATGTTATGGAAAAAAAAACAAGCATTTTCGCACGTTTGGTACCCAAAAACAATTTTAATTTGGATCTTCTGTTCAAACAAAAAAGTTTGAAAAAACCTTGTGCTAAATAATCTGACAAATTTAGGTAACAGTTTTATCTCAATACACGATACAGTATGGAAAAACATAAAAGTGAAGACAAATAAAGGGAGACAAATGTTTTTTTTAGTTATCTACTCACACTGGTAACAGTGCTGCACTCTATTGTTTGTCAACACCAGTGATAAGAACTCCTAATGAGGGTACGTATCGGAATGACTCGACAACGGAGTTTGGAAAACCAGTGCAAGTGCTGAGAGAATGAAAAATGCACAAACGAATGGAAAGGATTCATTGGCATTGCTTTAAAACACTTAATAGTAAATAAAATATGCATGCATGAAAGAATCTTATAATTCAACTTTGGAATCTGGGATTGCAACCAGTTTGATGCATAACCATAATTAATATCTAATATCTAACGTAAGTAATATCTAATGAGATAGAACCAAAATTTTAAAAACAGCTTTCAGTAAGATTCCATACAGTTCTTCACCAACTGCAATAATAAAAATATTTTTACATTACTACTTAATGGACAAAGCATCATTATACTTAGGCAGATTTTTTTTCAATACAGATTTTACATTGAAACATTAGATTGTGTCTGATAAGTGGGAAAACACTCACATTTCTTCAGTTGATGCCATGCATGTCAGTGAACCTTCATCAAGGAACTGAGCCCTACTCATAGGAGTAGTTGAGCCACTAAGAGGATCTGGTGTTTTGGACAATGACAGCCTTATACACGTACATCCTGTATTGCCTTCTTCACATCCTCCGTCCAGTGTGTGTGTGCAGATGTACTTTCAACACACACCAGGATGCATGAAAACAAATCATACAATAGGTGTACCATAAAGGCTGCATTTGAGACAAAAACATCACCAACTGGGAGGTGCAGGTCTCAGCTTCAATTTACTTTTACATTATCAGATGGAGACGGTGCTCCAGTGCTGTGTTTTGTTGACAACAATAACACCAGGGCTCGAGCAAGTTTTTTGAAAAATCAAGTACTATCTAAAATCTTAAAGGCTGCCTCGTCATGCACCTGACAACAAGGAGCAACATGTTTAAAGTAGACAAAACTCAAGCCGACCGAAATGTCAAAGTTACAATTAAGGATGTTCTGATAAACATTTTTGGCCCGCGATATTTTGGCCTCAGATCCCGATCGCGAGCCTTAATCCAATACTTTAACAATAGATAATAGAACTGAAAATATTGTCTACTCTAGCAAGTAACTAAATTAAACACTAACACATTTTTATAGTGTATCTTATTGAATTTAGAATTTGCCAGAATTGTTGCTAATCAGACGGTGTTATCAATTTGTAATATTTAATGCCACACACATACTTTTAACAAAATAAAGCGGTTGGTGTACAATATCTAAACAACAGCAAAAACTACGATTGGCTCCCATTTAAATCCTTTGGGATTTGATCTCAAAGCCTTCCTGTATACAGACCTACTCTCTGAGTTTGTAAGCAAAAAAAGACAAAAAATATTTTGTAATAACAGCAAAAAGTAAAAGATCAATCGAATCAGGAAAAGTGGTATCATTTGTATACTGATACAATACTAGGTATCGATAGTGTTGACATCCGGCTTGATTACTGCTACATTACTTAGTTTGGCTTCTCATATGTATAACGTAATTATGTACGTACCCCACGTGCACGTTTGTTAGCTTCCGCCCGAATGCAGCTGAGATAGGCTCCAGCTCCCCCCGCGACCCCGAAAGGGACAAGCGGTAGGAAATGGATGGAAGGATGGATGTTTTTAGCTAATAATAGCCATTTGGAAAGCTAGCGTTGAATGTATATTCTATCATAACAACAACATGACTGCTAATTGTTCATTGCTCCTCTTGGACTACATTTGTAAAAGTGCACACACTATCTGCGCGCACATTGATGAGACTGGGCGAGTGACTGATGTAAACACCAATCATTTTATAAGGGCCATTAAAATGTTTTGTTATATAAACTTTGTAATTGTTAAAAATACAGACAATTGTCAAACAAATGTGTACTCTTAAACCATTACTTGTTAAAAAATTTTCTTTGAAAAATGATACTGTGAGGAAGTTGTAAACAGCACCTTTAAGTAGCCGATCACAAAATTATGTTATTGGAAAAATTATCTCTCTAAGTTTTTCATTTTGACTCTGGAACAGATAATTTATATTTCTACTAGTGCCATCTTGAAATCAGAACAAATTATATGAAAGATCCACTGTAGTCTTCTGGAACCGATCAAAGTTTGTTTACTGTAGTATTTATAAAGCCATCCTATAAAGCTTAATAAAAGATAAAATAATAAAACCTTTAATAAATAAAGATTTTATTAAGCCAACCGCGAGGGGCTGTGCCAGCAACCTGAGGGTTCCTGGTTAAAACCCCACTTTCAACGTCCGTTGTGTCCTTGAGCAAAGACATTTCACCCTTGCTCCTGATGGTCATGGTTAAGGCCGCCATCAGTGTGTGAATGTGTGTGTGAATGGGTGAATGTGGAAATAGTGTCAAAGCGCTTTGAGTACCTTGAAGGTAGAAAAAGCGCTATACAAGTACAACCCATTTATCATTTAATTATATCTGATTACTCTCAATTCTATCAAAATCAGCTCACAGTAGGGCTGGGCGAGATATCGATATACTCGATATATCGCGGGTTTGTCTCTGTGCGATATAGAAATTGACTATATCGTGATATTTGAGTATATTCTCACAGAGTTGCATTTAGCTGCGGGCATAACACTGCATGCGTATCCCACTCTTTCCTGTCTCTCCTTCTCACATAGACGTAAACAAGCGCACCTTCTTACATACTTCACGCGGGCAACGCCACACGCCCTCCCCGAGCAGAGGTTGCTACATGGGTAACATTAGCTGTGATGCTAAAGGTGCGTTGCGAGTGGTAATGCGAGAGAGAGAGGGTGCGAATCTGGTAACAAATGAAGGAAGAATTAATTCCCAAGAAAAACAGCACGGGGTGCATTGTCTGGCAGTGGTTTGGCTTCAAGCGGGAATATGTTGAACAATTATGCGACAAAAGCGTTGCTACAAAAAGTGGCAGCATTGCTATTTGTTTTCCTATTATGCAACAAATTTTTATTTGACACTTACTGAAATATCTTGTGTGATATCATGCATAAAAGTGCACTTTATTTGTTTTAAACTATTGTAGTGGCGTTCTGTACAAAAAGTGCACTTTAATTTGGTTAGTGCATGTGCCTCACAATACAAAAGTCCTGAGTAGTCCTGGGTTCGATCCTGCGCTCGGGATATTTCTGTGTGGAGTTTGCATGTTCTCCCTGTGACTGCGTGGGTTCCCTCCGGGTACTCCGGCATCCTCCCACCGCCAAAAACATGCACCTGATGATAGGTTGATTGGCAACACTAAATTGGCCCTAGTGCGTGAATGTGAGTGTGAATGTTGTCTGTCAATTTGTGTCGGCCCTGTGATGTGGTGACTTGTCCAGGGGGTACCACGCCTTGAAAGTAGAAAAGCGCTATACAAGTATAACCCATTTACCATGTTCTATAATGGAAACACTTTTAAATAATCCATGGCTATGGATTTTGATAATATATCTACACCTAATGTAACTTTGTTCATATCTGATTACTCTCAATTCTATCAAAATCAGCTCACAGTAGGGCTGGGCGAGATATCGATATACTCGATATATCGCGGGTTTGTCTCTGTGCGATATAGAAATTGACTATATCGTGATATTTGAGTATATTCTCACAGAGTTGCATTTAGCTGCGGGCATAACACTGCATGCGTATCCCACTCTTTCCTGTCTCTCCTTCTCACATAGACGTAAATAAGCGCACCTTCTTACATACTTCACGCGGGCAACGCCACACGCCCTCCCCGAGCAGAGGTTGCTACATGGGTAACATTAGCTGTGATGCTAAAGGTGCGTTGCGAGTGGTAATGCGAGAGAGAGAGGGTGCGAATCTGGTAACAAATGAAGGAAGAATTAATTCCCAAGAAAAACAGCACGGGGTGCATTGTCTGGCAGTGGTTTGGCTTCAAGCGGGAATATGTCGAACAATTATGCGACAAAAGCGTTGCTACAAAAAGTGGCAGCATTGCTATTTGATTTCCTATTATGCAACACATTTTTATTTGACACTTATTGAAATATCTTGTGTGATATCATGCATAAAAGTGCACTTTATTTGTTTTAAACTATTGTAGTGGCATTCTGTACAAAAAGTGCACTTTAATTTGGTTAGTGCATGTGCCTCACAATACAAAAGTCCAGAGTAGTCCTGGGTTCGATCCTGCGCTCGGGATCTTTCTGTGTGGAGTTTGCATGTTCTCCCTGTGACTGCGTGGGTTCCCTCCGGGTACTCCGGCATCCTCCCACCGCCAAAAACATGCACCTGATGATAGGTTGATTGGCAACACTAAATTGGCCCTAGTGTGTGAACGTGAGTGTGAATGTTGTCTGTCTATCTGTGTTGGCCTTGCGATGAGGTGGCGAGTCGTCCAAGGTGTACCCCGCCTTCCGCCCATGTGCAGCTGACATAGGCTACAGCAACCCCCGCGACCCCAAAAGGGACAAGCGGTAGAAAAAGGATGGATGTTTTGATATGTCACATTAGTGACATCATGCACAAAAGTGCACTCATAGCTTGTTTCATAATGTCTCTGACAATCTGTCACTTTCTGTTTTGGAAATGACATGAATGTTTGTACCACTGCTTAATAACTGTTTAATAAATACAGTTTTAGTAAATTGACTAAGTTGTGATTTCCCTTTCTGCATGGAAGTTTAAAATGAGCATATATTAATGCAGTCTGAACAGGAATGTTTTAATGTAGACACATAAAATCATCATATTGGTGTGATTACAGTATATGCATCAAGTGTTCATTCAAGGCTTAGGCAAAAATATCGCGATATATATTGTGTATCGTGACATGGCCCAAAAATATTGAGATATTAATAAAAGGCCATATCGCCCAGCCCTAGCTCACAGTATATTCTACAATCCTGCAAGCAGACAAATAAAACAACGGAAAACATACCCTCCATAGTGTCTGAGGTAGAAGAAAATAAATTCTACAGAGATGAAGTGGCCCTGAATGACCTTTGACACCAACAGCTTCTGCAGCTCATGTGAGGCACACAAATATATTTTTCTGAACTAAATCATTACAGTACTGCAGTGTAATACATGTTCTCAAACTTTTTTGAGTGATGTACCCCCTGTAAACATTTTTTTAATTGAAGTACCCCCTAATCAGAGCAAATCATTTGTGGTTGAAAAAAAGAGATAAAGAAGTAAAATACAGCACGATTTCATCAGTTTCTGATTTATTAAATTGTATAACAGTGCAAAATATTGCTTATTTGTAGTGGTCTTTCTTGAACTATTTGGAAAAAAAGATATAAAAATAACTGAAAACTTGTTGAAAAATAAAAAAGTGATTCAATTATAAATACAGATTTCTACACATAGAAGTAATCATCAACTTAAAGTGCCCTCTTTGGAGCTATCAATAGAGATCCATCTGGATTCATGAACTTAATCCTAAGCATTTCTTCACAAAAAAAGAAATATGGAACATGTCCACAAAAATCTAGCTGTCAACACTGAATATTGCATTGTTGGATTTCTTTTCACAGATTATGAACTTACATTCATATTTTGTTGGAATTATTATTCAATAAATATATTTATAAATGATTTTTGAATTGTTGCTATTTTTAGATTATTTTTTTAAAAATCTCACGTATCCCTTGGCATAACTTCAAGTACCCTCCTTTGAGAACCACTGTATTACACTGAACAACTTCCATCCATCCATTCCTACCACTTAATCACTTTGGGGTCGCGGGGGACGCTGGTGCCTATCTCAGCTACAATCGGGCGGAAGGTGGTGTGCACCCTGGACAAGTCGCCACCTCATCGCAGACACAGAACAACTTGAAAATGTCAAATTGCAACATGTATTTGGGGGGGGGGGGGGGGGTTAGTTTACTGAATGAAAGCATGAAAAATGCACTGCAAAATACCATGGTAAAGCATTCAAAATGTCAAATTGCAACATATATATTTTTTGGGGGGGGAATACGTTTACTGCATGAAAAATGCACTGCAAAATACCATGGCAAAGCATTAGTAATAGTTGTATTGTACATACCAACAGAACTGGATAAAGTTAACCGTTTTGCTCTGCCATTAAAGCGGCGCACTGCCCACAGCTGGAGCCCGTTTCCTGACAAAAATCCGCTGCTGCATAACTGAGTCAATCATGGGCCAAAGTTTTCGTTCACCTACCGGGGGAATTTACAAAGCCACCATAATGGGCGCTGGCGTAACATCTCTACGTAACTCTTCCTGGCAATGTGGACTATGCAGTATAAAAGCCTCAACTGTTTCCTGTGTCTTTACTGCTAGTACGTCGCCACAACTTCCGGTGGAGTTGACTTTAACTTCAAACATTTGAGATTTTCCTTTCATTTAGAAACACTTTTTTTTTTAAGGGGAATTACGTGGTACTTTTTTATATATATAAAAAAACACATATATAGTATGTATATCATGATGCTACATATCCGGTTATTTAACGGGATTTATAATTAACCCGAACTACCTCCAGCTGGTGTCGTGACTTCTCGCGATAACTGGAGAAATATATATAGCGTGTTTTTCTGCCCAATGCATTAATTGACATTTTTTTAGTGCCGTGCTGGTCGCGCATCCACCGTTTTTTGTTTATTTGTTGTTGTCCCCCCCCAACAATGGAGGTAGTATAAATCCACCTTGAAGACGAATCAATATACTGTAGTTTCCTTGCTCCAGTGCAAGATGATGCAGTTTGTCCTCCTGCTTCAGGTGTGCCTGGTGGGCATCAGTAAGTATTTGTGAGCTTTTATTTGTAGTCTTGGGGCTATAATTAACCCAAACTTAGTTAACCTGTCAGCCTGATTTAGCACAAACTGTATGTTAAGTAGCTTGGGTTATTTAAGACAGTGTTTTTCAACCTTTTTTGAGCCAAGGTACATTTTTTTTCATTAAAAAGAAATATGGGGGCACACCACCAGCAGAAAAGGTTAAAAAATGAAACTCCACCAGGTTGCCTTGCCTTATTTTGAGTTTATTGTTGTTTCCTGTGTGTTATGCTTTAGTTCCTGTCTTGCGCTGTTATTTTGGTGACATTTTCATGTATTGCCTGCACCTGCTTTGTTTTCGCAATCAAAACTATTTGTTGTGCGTAGGCCATCCTTCTTTGTGGGGACATCGTTGATTGTCATGTCAAGTACGGATGTAAGTTTTTGCTGTCGCCCAGCATTCTGTTTTTGTTGACTTTGTAGCCACTTCAGTTTTACTTTTGTTTTACATAGCCATCCCTATGCTTCAGTGCCTTTTCCTCCCGGGACATACCTTTTTGTTAATTTTTGGTTTAAGCGCTACATACCTTTTTACCTGCACACTGTCTCCCGCTGTGCTCTGCATATTGGGATTATGACAAACAATCCTTGAAGAGTTCCAACAATGCAATGAACTACCTGCTGCCACCTACTGATATGGAGTATTACAATATTACCCTGCCAAGCTCTACACAGCACAGGCACTAGACAATGGCGCATTATTAAGATGATAAATTAAATAAATGGGTTACACTTGTATAGCACTTTTCTAGCTTTAAGGTAATCAAAGCGCTTTCACACTATTTCCAAATTCACCCATTCACACATACATTCACACACTGGCGGCAGCTTCCATGCAAAAGTGCCAACCACGAAACATCAGGAGCAAGGGTGAAGTGTCTTGCTCAGGGACACAACATACATAACTAGGATAGTAGAAGCAGAGGATTGAACCAGGAATCCTCAGGTTACTCTCCCTAGCACGTTGCGCTGTCTGGTGACCTACAACAGTGGTTCTCAAATGGGGGTACGCGTACCCCTGGGCGCTCTTAAAGGTATGCCAAGGGGTATGTGAGATTTTTTTAAAATATTCTAAAATTGAAAAAATTAAATATTATATTCAAAAATCCTTTATAAATATATTTATTGAATAATAATTCAACAATATATAAATGTAAGTTCATAAACTGTGAAAAAAATACAACGATGCAATAGTCAGTGTTGTCAGCTGGATTTTTTTTTTCACATGTTCCATAAAAATTGATGTTAAAGATTTCTTTTTTGTGAAGAAATGTTGAGAATTAAGTTCATTAATCCAGATGGATCTCTATTACAATCCCCAAAGAGGGCACTTTAAGTTGATGATTCCTTCTGTGTAGAAATATTTATATTTGGATCACTTATTTATTTTTCAACAACTTTAGATATTTTTATATCTTTTTTTCCAAATAGTTCAAGAAAGACCACTACAAATGAGCAATATTTTGCACTCTTATACAATTTAATAAATCAGAAACTGATGACATAGTGCTGTATTTTACTTCATCTCCTTTTTTCAACCAAAGATGCTTTGCTCTGATTAGGGGGTACTTGAATTTAAAAAAGAAATGTTCACACGGGGTACATCACTGAAAAAAGGTTGCAAATTACTGACCTACAACACTGAATATGCAATGGAAAATGTGCCTTTTTTTCCCCTCCCCTTACCTAAAACACTCAAATCTGGACTATTCTTAAGCACCCTCACAACTTGCAGTTGTACACTTTTGCTTGGGGTGTGCCTGTGTATCCAAACCTTTTGAAGCTACAAAAGTGTGTGTGTGTGTGTGTGTGTGTGTGTGTGTGTGTGTGTGTGTGTGTGTGTGTGTGTGTGTGTGTGTATATATATATACACACACATTAGTGTAAAAGTAACTGTCCTCATGTTCTGTAAATGTTACTAATCATGAAAAAGTGAAGCATACCCCACCATCTGGGATTAACAGGTGTGAAATTTTATTACACCCTTATTTTAACATATGCTTCTGCTGCCAGCAATGAAACCAGGCACCCATGCTCTCACTTACCATATGTAAAATGTGCATTTCTTGTTTTTGCAGCTATCGGCTCAACCATACAGTATATATTGTAAGCAGTTTCTTTGCCACTATCCCAGGCTAGCAAGCTCCATGTCCCATCAGACTACTTACATTTGAGTTTGCCGTTTGTCAGGACTGTCTCCTATGGACTGCTCGTATGTTGTTGCTCCCCACACCAAGATCCTTGTTATCATGGAAACTACTGGAGTTGTTCTGCATGTTAATACAGGTGTACCCAGTCAGGAACAAGGAACTTGTACAGGTTCTTCATTGGCTGCTGAGCTTGTTGAAACTCGACACTGCGCCTTATCTCAGCTACCATGCTGGGAAACCTGTATAGCTCTGCACACAAGATGTTATCAGCATTCTGCAAGTGTGTAGTTTAGAGTTGTAAATTAAGCTACTGTCACAAATGTCTCATCTGTTCATCTTTTGTGCACACCCTTTCAGTTGTTTTTATTAGGTACTCAAGATACTGGAAATTTGAACCAATAACCGGTAATTTCCAGACCTTTTTATAACTTATTTATACTGCATATGTACACATTAGTTTTGAAAGTTCATACCTTAGCCCAAAATGTAAACTACTAAAAAATTTACAAATATTTTGTAGGTATAGGAAAACTTAAACCAGGGGTCACCAACCTTTTTGAAACCAAGAGATACTTCTTGGGTACGGATTAATGCGAAGGGCTACCAGTTTGATACACACTTAAATAAATTGCCAGAAATAGCCAATTTGCTCAATTTATCTGTAATAAATAAATATGTATGTATATATATATAAATATAAATGGGTATTTCTGTCTGTCATTCCATCGTAGATTTTTTTAAATCCTTTTACGGAAGGTTTTTTGTAGAGAATAAATGATGAAAAAAACACTTAATTGAACGGTTTAAAAGAGAAAACGCGAAAAAGATGAAAATAACATTTTTAAGCAGTTTATCTTTAATTTCGACTCTTAAAATTGAAAATTCAACCAATGATGAAGAGAAAAACTAGCTAATTCAAATTTTGGGGGAAAAATTTAAAAAAGAATTTATGGAACATCATTAGTAATTTTTCCTGATTAAGATCCATCCATCCATCCATCTTCCGCTTATCCGAGGTCGGGTCGCGGGGGCAACAGCCTAAGCAGGGAAACCCAGACTTCCCTCTCCCCGGCCACTTCGTCTAGCTCTTCCCGGGGGATCCCGAGGCGTTCCCAGGCCAGCCGGGAGACATAGTCTTCCCAACGTGTCCTGGGTCTTCCCCGTGGCCTCCTACCGGTTGGACGTGCCCTAAACACCTCCCTAGGGCACTAGAGAGTATAGAGTTGGTCCACAGTTCCACGACCAGGACGAAAACCACACTGTTCCTCCTGAATCCGAGGTTCGACTATCCGACGTAGCCTCCTCTCCAGTACACCTGAATAAACCTTACCGGGAAGGCTGAGGAGTGTGATCCCACGATAGTTGGAACACACCCTCCGGTCCCCCTTCTTAAAGAGAGGAACCACCACCCCGGTCTGCCAATCCAGAGGTACCGCCCCCGATGTCCACGCGATGCTGCAAAGTCTTGTCAACCAAGACAGCCCCACAGCATCCAGAGCCTTAAGGAACTCCGGGCGGATCTCGTCCACCCCTGTGGCCTTGCCACCGAGGAGCTTTTTAACTACCTCAGCGACCTCAGCCCCAGAAATAGGAGAGTCCACCACAGATTCCCCAGGCACTGCTTCCTCATAGGAAGACGTGTTTTTTGGGATTGAGGAGGTCTTCGAAGTATTCCTTCCACCTATCCACAACATCCGCAGTAGAGGTCAGCAGAACACCATCTGCACCATACACGGTGTTGATAGTGCACTGCTTCCCCTTCCTGAGGCGGCGGACGGTGGTCCAGAATTGCTTCGAAGCCGTCCGGAAGTCGTTTTCAATGGCTTCCCCGAACTCTTCCCATGTCCGAGTTTTTGCCTCCGCGACCGCTGAAGCTGCACACCGCTTGGCCTGTCGGTACCTGTCCACTGCCTCCGGAGTCCTATGAGCCAAAAGGACCCGATAGGACTCCTTCTTCAGCTTGACGGCATCCCTCACCGCTGGTGTCCACCAAGGGGTTTTAGGATTGCCGCCCCGACAGGCACCAACTACCTTGCGGCCACAGCTCCGATCTGCCGCCTCGACAATAGAGGTGCGGAACATGGTCCACTCGGACTCAATGTCCAGCACCTCCCTCGTGACATGTTCAAAGTTCTTCCGGAGGTGGGAATTGAAACTTTGTCTGACAGGAGACTCTGCCAGACGTTCCCAGCAGACCCTCACAATGCGTTTGGGCCTCCCAGGTCTGTCCGGCATCCTCCCCCACCATCGCAGCCAACTCACCACCAGGTGGTGATCGGTAGAAAGCTCCGCCCCTCTCTTCACCCGAGTGTCCAAAACATGATTAAGATTAATTTTAAAATTTTGATGACATGTTTTAAATAGGTTAAAATCCAATCTGCACTTTGTTATAATATATAACAAATTGGACCAAGCTGTATTTCCGCCAAAGACAAATTATTTCTTCTAGATTTTCAAGAACAAAAATTTTAAAATAAATTCAAAAGACTTTGAAATAAGATTTAAATTTGATTCTACAGATTTTCTAGATTTGCCAGAATATTTTTTTTTTTTTTTTTAAATCATAAGTTTGAAGTATTTCAGAAATATTCTTCGTTGAAAAAACAGAAGCTAAAATAAAGAATTAAATTAAAATGTATTCTTCACAATAAAAAAAAAAATACTTGAACATTGATTTAAATTGTCAGGAAAGAAGAGGAAGGAATTTAAAAGTTAAAAAGGTATATGTTTAAAAATCCTAAAATCGTTTTTAAGGTTGTATTTTTTTTCTCTAAAATTCTTTCTGAAAGTTATAAGAAGCAAAGTAAAACATAAATGAATTTATTCAAACAAGTGAAGACCAAGTCTTTAAATTATTTTCTTGGGTTTTCAAATTCTATTTGAGTTTTGTCTCTCTTAGAATTAAAAATGTCGAGCAAAGCGAGACCAGCTTGCTAGTAAATTAATATTAAAAAAATAGAGGCAGCTCACTGGTAACTGCTGCTATTTGAGCTATTTTTGGAACAGGCCAGTGGGCTACTCATCTGGTCCTTACGGGCTACCTGGTGCCCGCGGGCACCGCATTGGCGACCGTTAACTTAAACTGTTTGCCTACCTAATGGACTCATTTAACACATCATAATATAATTCTGACCCATGCAAACTATTAAAATTTTTGCATAAAGCAGAAATAGTTGGATTTGTTTTGTATTTGAACTTTTCAATTATTTTGTGGATGAACAAGCCTCTCAAACATTTTGAATGATTTTATAAAATAAAATAAAGCATGTATATATAAATGAGTCCAATAGACATCAGTCAATGAAATTCTGCATTGCAGTTAGCAACAGCACTTTGACAAATGGAGTAACATCTCCAGTTTGACAAAAATGGAATTATATTTTTCCTTGACCGCAATAAAATGGTGCCCTTTTATAAAGGCAACTGTTAATTGTAGAAATCAAAGTGTTTTTTTTCCACTAAAATCATAAGATCTTTACCTGTGCGTTCAGAGGAACCATGAAGTTGAACATAAACTACTAATTTCTTTCCCTCTTAGGTATTTTCTTTCAAACTATTGTCTCTTAAATACTTTCTCATTAGTCCTGTGGTTTTGCGTTTATTGCGGTCGCTGCAATTAACGCTAGATCTCGGTTTAACGGCACAGACGGCTACGTACCCCTTCCATACATCTTTACGATGGTGAATTTTAGAGTGACTCATCAGATTTGTATTGTTGACACTCGTCCTCCCTCCCAGTAGTATTTCTGCAGAACACGGTTATTAACAGAGTGAAATGTCGTCTTCTGACACTGTAAAGAAAGCCCACACTGGTGATTGCTGCGCCACGGTGCTTTTCTCTGTACACAACAGGCTGTGCACGCAATATCATGACTTCACAAATATGCGACCATACCGTAGGTGACGTTAAGGGCCAAGGAACCAGACAGAAGCCACAACAGTAACTAACAACAACCACTGATAAGCTCATTTTATCAGCTGATTTTTCATTATCAACATTATTAATGTGTTTTAATAATTGCATCCCTTGTTTTTATTGTACGTATATATTCAGGACACTGAATTTTGTTTTCCCTTTCAGGTCTCTCTGTGGCCAGTCCAGGTTGGAATTTTTTCATGAGGTTTCCGCCTCATAATGACCCCACAGCAAATGCTAGCCACCAAGTAACTATCACAGCTACTGGTGTTTGGACTTCAGTCACTGTGAAAGTTCTACAAAGTAACTTCAAGAAGCATATAGTTCTCTCTGCCAGCCAATCTGAGATCATTCACTTGCCATTATCTGTGGGCGGGGCTAGTGCTCGTTCCTCCTCGCTCCTCAGTGTGACATCTTTCCAACCTGTCAGAGTTTTAGCCACATTCTGCACTCACACTGGATGTGAGCATAGCCTCCTCCATGATGTGTCATACTGGGGCACCCTCTACTATCCTATTACACCAAACTTCCCCAATCAGACGGCTGTCAGTGAGGTGGTGGTCACCAACTCTGGTAGAGAGACCTCAGTGGACATCTTCCTCTCAGGAGAAGTGATCTTTAATGGAGATTCATATGCTAAGGGAAGTGTCCTTCAGTGGCATTTAGGGGTGTTTGAGAGCATCTACCTCCAAAGTAATGTCAGCCTTTCAGGCTCAAAGCTTTACTCACAAGAGCCTGTTGGGTGCATAGTTGGTTTTACCTGCTTTGTACATACAGTTGGGAATTGTATGTATGGCTTTGCTGAACTTAAACCAGTCTCTCGTTGGAGTTCTGAATATTTTGTTCCTCGTGTGGTAAATGCTGGACTTAACTCCAGCCTCCTCTTGGCTATGACTAAAATGAATGCCGATCTGGATGTCATCACCACAAGTGGGAAGAAGAACTTTTCTTTAAGTGGCGGTGTTATGAAGACTATCCCCGTTGTTACATCAGAACATGTTCATGTAAAGAGCAATGTCCCATTTCAGCTTATTTACTTCAGGCATGACATTAAGCAGCATGCTTCTACTCTCACAGCACTGCTCTCTGTAGATGAGATATGCCACACTGGGGCCATGTTTGATGCAGAGGACATTAATTTACGTTCGGATAACTTTTCTCATACAAATCATATCAAATCTGCTGTTAAGCTTCCCCCTGTGCACACCTTTGCTCTGTTACCGAACAATGAGTCCAGTTCTACTTATGTGGACGTGGGACACTTTCTGAACACCCTAAACAAAGAGTCTTATCAATCAGTGTGTAAAAAAAGTGAGTATGTTAATTTTTTCTGTTGAAATTAGAGATGTCTGATAATTGCTTTACAATGTAATATCGGAAATTATCGGTCTCAAAAAGTAAAATGTATGACTTTTTAAAACGCTGCTGTGTACATGGACGTAGAGAAAAATACAGAGCGCCAATTAACCTTAAAGGCACTGCCTTTGCGTGCCTGCCTAGTCACATATCTAAGGCTTTTCACACACAAGGGAATGCAAGGCATACTTGATCAACAGCCATACAGGTCTCACTGAGGGTTGCCGTATAAACAACTTTAACACTGTTACCGATATGCGCCACACTGTGAACCCACACCAAACAAGAATGACAAACACATTTTGGGAGAACATCCGCACCGTAACACATTACAAATACCCAGAACCCTTTGCAGCTCTAACACTTCCGGGATGTTAAATGCATCCAGCGGGACATCGCAACAAAATTAGGCATATTAATGTGTTAATTCCACAACTCTCTATATATGTATCGGTTGACATCGGAATCGGTAATTAAGAATTGGACAATATCGTATCGGCGAGAAAGCCATTATTGGACATCTGTAGTTTAGATGTATGACTACATTTACAAAGATTACCATTCTTGTTTTCTAATTTACAGATGCATCATCCTGTGAAGACTTGCATTGTGGTCACAAACAAAAGTGCTTCATCAAAAATGGACATCCATCTTGTTATTCCGAAACAAAAATATGCTCGATGTGGGGTGATTCATATTATCGCACCTTTGATGGAACATTTTTTGTTCTCCTCGGAAACTGCACCTACACCTTAGTTCAAACCACCTGTCCAGGATTAAATACTTCACTTACACTACAGATATTAATTGCAAGAGCATATTTAAATGGTGCCACTGTCTCCAGCATCCACAGTGTGAAAATGCAAATCAAAGGATTTAATATATCCATGTTAAAAGGAGAGACAAATCTAATTAGGGTAAGAACACAATGCATATCTAAGATATAAAGTACAGTTTGTGCATATTTGTCTATGATGGTTTTCCTTTTTGATTTCATAGGTAAATGGACATGGAAGGTACCTGCCTCTTACTTTAGGTAATGGTTACCTGAAAATCTATCAAAGTGGTACCGGTGTTGTCCTTGACACTTCATTTGGCTTGACTCTGCAGTATGACTGGGTTCATAATCTCCAGGTGGAAGTAGGGCCAGACCTGTATGGAGCTTTATGTGGGCTTTGTGGAAGCGCCAATGACAGCCGTTCGCTTGACACTATTTCTTCTAATGGTCTAGCACCATCCAAAACAATCGATTTTACCTTGCCCTGGGTGTTAGACAGCAATGCAAGCTCATGTCTGGAAGACTGTGGACGTGGCCCGTGTCCAGTGTGTAGCCAAAGCACAAGTCTATTTTACCCTGGCATTAAAGGTGGCTCCCTTGAGAATAAGTGCACTTTACTGAAGAGGGCTGATGGACCTTTTAGTGATTGTCATTCTTTAATTGATCCTAAGCCCTATGTTTTTAGTTGTGTAAATAACCAGTGTCTCAGTGGATTAGCAGGTTCGGTATGTACAGTCTTCAAGGCCTATGCCAAAATCTGCCAAAGGCTTGGGGGCAGGATCCAAGACTGGAGAGCAAGCACGAAATGCTGTAAGTTTGAAAATGTATTTTCATTTGTAAAAAATAACTTATTATATACTATTTTTGTTTTTGTTTTTTGACAGATCTGGCCTGTCCAATAAATAGCCATTTTGAAGTTTGTGGTTCTGCCTGCCAACCAACATGTGTTAACCCAGAGGCCCAACATACCTGCTCCCTACCATGTGTGGAATCATGCCAGTGCAACAAGGGTTATCTGCTAAGTGATGGCAAGTGTGTCTCACCTAGCAAATGTGGATGTGTCCACAATGACTCTTACTACCCCCCCACAAAGACCTTCTGGACAGATAGGGAGTGTCAGGAGAAATGTGTCTGTCAGCCTCATTCCAAGACTGTTATGTGCACTGAGTCTCAATGCCAGGCCGGCAAAGTCTGCAGGGTGATACGTGGAATGCCTGGCTGCCACGCAGATGGACCTGGTCTGTGTGTAGCTAAAGGAGATGGTCACTATACCACCTTAGATGGCCGTAACTTTGACGTTCATGGGAACTGCAGTTATTTACTTGCATCTCACTGTCCCACCTGGGGAGACCTGCAAGACTTCAGCATTGAGGTTCAGAACCATATAAGACCGACCGCCAATGTTTCCTTTCGACGTGTACAAATGTCAGTTGCTGGTTTCTCCATTGAGGTGTCATATGAGTGGAGTAACAAGATCAAGGTAAGTTACATTGTACATTAAATGTTTTTCAATATTGTATTTATATTTGTTGTACCTGTTTCAGGTGGATGGTCTGCTAGTGAACCTACCGTCTGTTTTGAGCCAAGGCAAAGTATTACTTTATCTGAAAGGTCAATCAAAGTGCATAGAGACTGACTTTGGTGTTGTTGTGACCTATAGCTCAGACATCCTAACTATCACAATGCCCAGGGGCTTCTCTGATAATATATGTGGACTGTGTGGGAACTTCAACGACAATCCTGAGGATGACCTGATGCCAGATGATACATTTGATATAGTTCAAGCTGTCAGGCAGTGGAGAACAAGTAATGAACGTGAATGTTTAGATCTCCCTAGAAACACCTCAGTTTGCAGTCAACAGGAGCGAGCTCTTTTTCAGGGCAAGGATTTCTGTGGAATGTTGTTGGATCCTGAGGGGGCATTCCAAAGTTGCCACAAAATGGTGGATCCCCAAGATTTTTATGATAACTGTGTTTATGGTCTTTGCAATGGGAATCGGATGACTCTGTGCCAGATCCTTTCCAGCTATGTCGCAGTGTGTCAAGAAGTGGGAACTTTCGTAGATGAATGGCGAGAATCCAATTTCTGTTGTAAGTAAATAAATATCGTATTTCCTGGACCAAAAGGCGCACTTAGAATACTTTAATTTTCTCAAAAATCAACAGTGTCCCTTATTACCCAATGTACGGAATAATTCTGCTTGTTCCGACCGACCTCAAAGCTATCTTATTTGGTACATGGTGTAGGTGTGACAAGTAGATGTCAGTCACACGAAATAAGTTTAGACTGCAAGAAGACACCAAAACTTTAAATTTCCCATTGAGAATATAGAACATTACACACGGCGCTCAAAAATCCATCAAAATGTTTTAGTACGACTTTGGTAAGCTAAGTAGCTGCACCGCTTGATGGATTGTTGGAGCATTACTGCCACCGTAGACAGATGTACTGTGATTCAAGATAGTGTGTGTGTGTGTGTGTGTGTGTGTGTACAAAGAAATAAGCCCTTGTTGTCATCTGTGTGTGTGCTGCAAAATGGCACCTATTGGCAGACATATTACCTGGCATTTTTGTGATGCAAAATTAATCAGAAATTAACTTCTTACCTTCTGGTACCTGCTGATGTGTATTTGGGATTTGCAGAAGTCCTGAAAATGTGTGCGCATATCCCATTGTAGTCTGTGAAAATACTGTAGTCTATCTTCTTATAGGACATTCATTCTCCGCTGTTGTCATTTCTAATGTAAAGTAGCGTACAGTTCTAATTAATCTCGCTATGGAAGCGCTAAAACCCATCGGTGTAGTGGGTTTACATATTTCACCCACGGAATTCTACTTACTAAAGTTCCAGTCCGACGGTTTTTCAGGGGACACATTTCCGGCGTTGTTGCACTAGTGAGCCAAGGATGAGATGCTGCTCCGTTAAGTAAAGTCTGAATGTCATTTAAACGGTTGGTTCCATATTTTGACACTTCTACGATTCCTGTCTTTGCACGCTACACAGATACAACAAAAAT
This sequence comes from Nerophis ophidion, assembly GCF_033978795.1. Taxonomy (NCBI): domain Eukaryota; kingdom Metazoa; phylum Chordata; class Actinopteri; order Syngnathiformes; family Syngnathidae; genus Nerophis; species Nerophis ophidion. Next base: position 41,191,771 of record NC_084621.1, on the reverse strand, counting down.
GACAGGGAGAAAATGCTGTTGAAGTGGAGCCATGAAAATAAGACCGCCCACAAAACTGCACATCCTGAAGAGATGGTCAGAAAGCGACTTGATTGTCTGTAAAACATAATCTATGCCACATTTTCACCAAAGAACCACCATTACAACAAGGAACTATTTGAATTTTAGAAAATAATCATGACGACCCTTGTAATGCACCTTTTTTATTCCGGTGCGCCTCTTGTATGAAAATAGACCCGCTCCTCGGCAGTGCACCTTATTTGTTGCGCTCTATGGTCCGGTAAATACGGTACTGTCAACTTTATTCTATTTATAAATGTTGAGGTGTGATTTCTAAATGATTTGTTTACTGATCTTCTCGTCTTCAGTGATCACTTGCCCACCCAACAGTGAATACCACCTCTGTTCCAGTCACAAGTCTGCCTGTGTACAAAGCCCAAGTCCTCTTTCAGAGAGATGCAAAGAGGGCTGTTATTGCAAGCCTGGATTTTTCCACAGTAATGGGGAATGCGTTCCAGAATCAGAATGTGGTTGCAGTCATAATGGTGTTTACTACAAAATCCATGAAAACTTCCACCCTGATGAAAACTGTCTTAAGTCGTGTGTTTGCCTGGGCCGCGATGAAGTGCAATGTACAAACAACACGTGTCCAGCTGAAACTAAGTGTTTAATCAAACATGGCCGGCGTGCATGCCATACTTCTCAATTAAAATGTGTAGTCATGGGCGGGAGACACCTCCAGACCTTTCATGGACAACCCTTTGATTTGAACTTTGGAAATAGTTCTTATCTCCTTTTCCAACATTGTGATGATCCTGGGCTTTCTGCTGTTGTCCAACAAGGCCAACTTAACCTTAGAATCCATGGCATGAACCTGACATTGACCTGGAAGAATTTAGCGAAAGTAAAGGTAAGTGGCATGGACTTGAAATAATTGTAGATACAAATAATATAATATGTTGTTGCTTGCAGATTGATGGGGTTTTGATGGCCCTTCCTGTTCATAAGAAAGGCGTCGCAGTAATGCTCACCGGCTCGCTGGTCCGTGTCATTTGTCCTGACATTGGAATTGTGGTAATCTATGGCGGACCTAATCTGATACAATTAGCTATTCAAGTGACTCATAAAAATTGTGGCTTGTGTGCAAATGCTGCTGCTTTGGCTACAGAAGAGCAAGGAAGTCTGATGACAAATCATTCTATAACGCCACTCTCCTTGTGCCTTTCACCTGAAGCAAATTGCAATGTTGACTGTTATAACTGTTCTCAATGCAACACCACCATGGAATTTGCCTCAGACAGCTTTTGTGGCATACTGCTTGCTTCTAATGGGTCATTTGGTGCTTGCCATTCTACTGTGGACCCAATGCCATTTTTCCATAACTGTGTGAATGACCTGTGCAGGTCTAATAATGATGACATGCTTTGTGATAACTTGAGACAGTACACGTTTGCCTGCCAGGATGCAGGAGCTAAGGTTAAACCATGGAGGGGTGATAAGTGTGGTGAGTGTTATCACCTTTTTTCTTTTGAAATCACCCAGATTTGTTGTATACACTGAATTGTACTAGTGTAATGCTTTTAGAACGGCACACATGAGTCTAATTACTTTCTCCTCCACACAGGACTTTCATGCCCTGAGCACTCCCATTATAAAATATGTGTTAGTGCATGTTCTGTGTCCTGTGGTGTTTTATCTGATGCACCCTGTCCATGGCCCTGCTATGAAGGATGTCAATGTGACGCTGGATACGCGCAAAGTGAAAATGGCTGTGTCAGAAATGAGAAATGTGGCTGTTTCTTCCGTGGGCAATACCATGAGGCAAGTATTCAAATGTTCATTGAGAAAACTGACCATGTTTATTTCAGTGCAGCTACACTTAAAGCATGTGGCTCAACATGAATGTGTTGAAAAGAGGGTCGCCCAGAGGCATTGAAGTTAGGAGGGAGGGAAGATAAGTGGGGATGTTGGGCTTTGGTAAAGTTTTAAATATTTTTCCCTGTCATCTAAATATGTAAGTTAAAAAATGTCCTAAATGGTAATATAAAACAATATATCTGAAAGTTAAATGAGGTTCCTTTTTTAATCAAATTAAGAATATCTAAGCCTACCTATACCCATATGCGAAAATTTTTTCCAGCTGGATAGAGGCAGACCTTGCATTGACAGACGTCAGTGTCATCAAAACTTACCTTTTAAGCATTCACACTTGGCAGCATTTTTTTAACAAGAATAAGGTGATAGAAAAAAAATTATATTTTTGCCTCTGTGGCATCACAAGAAAAAGTTTTTCACGTTTGCATCTCATTGCACATAACTGTAGTTCATCAGAAGACCCTTGATTAAAGTTAAAACGAAGGCATCCCTATGATTTAAAAACAGAGACTTAACCTCCACGACATGTACTAATATAGTCACTGTGTTATGGTTTGTATTATCCACTGACGATCATACCTGAATCCTCTAATACAGTGGTTCTCAAATGGGCATACGCCTACCCCCTGGGGTACTTGAAGGTATGCCAAGGGATACGTGAGATTTTTTTTTAAACTTTCAAAAAATAGCAACAATTCAAAAATCCTTTATTGAATAATACTTCAACAAAATATTAATGTAACTTCATAAACTGTAAAAAGAAATGCAACAATTCAATATTAAGTGTTGACAGCTAGATTTTTTGTGGATATGTTCCATAAATATTGATGTTAAATATTTCTTTTTTTGTGAAGAAATGTTTAGAATTAAATTCATGAATCCAGATGGATCTCTATTACAATCCCCAAAGAGGGCACTTTAAATTGATGATTACTTCTATGTGTAGAAATCAATATAATTTAATAACTTGTAAGTTTTTCAACAAGTTTTTACTTATTTTTATATCTTTTTTTCCCAAATAGTTCAAGAAAGACTACTTCAAATGAGCAATATTTTGCACTGTTATACAATTTAATGAATCAGAAACTGATGACAGAGTGCTGTATTTTACTTTATCTCTTTTTGGCTACCAAAAATGCTTTGCTCTGATTAGGGGGTATTTGAATTATAAACATGTTCACAGGGTGTACAGCACTGAAAAAAGGTTGAGAACCACTGCTTTAATGTGTGTGTATGTATACACTCTGATATGAAGGCAAATTTGGCAGATTTATAATCTTATGTAAGTGAATGACGAAATATTTAAATGTGTATTCTGTCCACATTGTATTGAATTTGACGGCACTTAAAGTATCAAAAGGGTGCATTATCAAGATAAAATTAACCTATCATTGGTTATTTATTTTATGACATGTTAACTAAATCCATGAAATTAATTTAATCCACATAAACAAAGTGTGTGTGTATATGGTGTGCCAAAGTTTAGGGCAGGATTGGGGCCCAAAATGTGGTGCTATATCCTAGAGTGGCCCACATTTGATATTCAATACAAAGGCAACATGTTGCATCATTATCCCCACCTTTTGAACAAAATGATTTTATCACAGAAATCTGAAGCCTTTATCTTGATGTTGTTTGTTGAAAGTTCAGAGAACTATCAGGCAACATGCATCTTCCCCTGCTTAAACAAACCCAATTACTCTACTGTATCTCTCCTCCCTGTAGGTTGGAGAGGTCGTGTGGAATGAAGGCTGCTCGAAGAGGTGTAGCTGCTGTTCCACTGCTACCCTGTGTTGCAGACCAGCTTCTTGCCCTAAGGGGCAGAGCTGCGTCCTTAATCAAACCTGGCACTGTGCAGAAAAAAGTATGATTAGCCACATCTTCTACTTTCTTGGTGGACATTCCATCACAACTGTTCTGTCAGCATTTCCATGCAAATAGTCTTCTCTTGTGCACTGTGAAATACCATCTTACTAGTCAGTCTCATGACTGTATCTTTCTGTGACGTTACTGTATGTACAAAAAATAGCATGTCTGAAGCTTCAGCATGATTATTCTGTTAGTCAATACAATATCAGGATACATATGGAATATTTTGTATGAAATTTTTACACCATTTTTTTCCCCCTCTTTTAGCTTTGTCATGCCCAGTGAATAGCCATTATAAGTCCTGTGGAACTGCCTGTCCTGCTACATGTGAAGCTCCGTTTATTTCATCCTGCAACCTGGCTTGTGTGGGGGGATGCCAGTGTGACCCTGGATTCATTCTGGATGGTGACACTTGTGTCCACCCATCTCAGTGTGGCTGTAATTACGATGGACGTCGTTACCGTAGCAATGAGACCTTTTGGGGCGATGATTCATGCACTCGACAATGTATATGTGACCCCAACACACACAAAGTGTTTTGCCGTGTGGCTTATTGCGGGGCTGAAGAATATTGTGATCTTCAGGATGGACTCAGAAGTTGTGTGAATCATGACTATCAGATGTGCGCCTACACTGGAAATCACATACGCACCTTTGACCAGCGCAACTATGATTTTCATGGCACCTGCCAGTATCAATTACTTGGCATTTGCAAACAAAAGCAAGGTCTAGATGTCAAAGTGCATGTTCAGACCGATGAGCATCTTCAGTCAGCACGAAAGGTCTTAATCGCCATAAATGGACAGCTTTTGGAGATTGACAGTAAAAATACAGACACCATAAAGGTAAGACATTTTTTTTGCGGTGCGTTTCCCACCACATTTAAGTGAAAAAATGTTGACCATAACATGCACATTTGGCACCTCTTGCAGGTTAATGGCATAAAGCGAAACATGCCATTTTACCCCAGCAATACTGCGTTGGTGTTTTCACTAGGCCTTCACACTTACATCTACACGGAGGGCTTTGGTTTGAGTATCGGCAAAGAAGGGACTGTAATCATTGGCCTCTCTAGTAAATATGCTAATGCTACTTGTGGTCTGTGTGGTAACTTCAACTCTGATCCTGCTGATGATCTCAGAGTAAATGGCACACAAGAGCAACTCAATCCCAAGCAATTTGGGAAAGCTTGGAGAAGTGGACAGAACCACTGGTGTGTTGAAGGCTGTCTAGCTAGAAACTGTCCAAATTGTTCATCTGAGGCTTTGGACCACTTCTCTGACCCAGGGGCTTGTGGAAAAATTCTGGAAGTTAATGGACCATTCAGAGACTGCCATGGTAAAGTGGACCCCTCCAGCTTTTATAAGAACTGCGTCAGTGACCTGTGTCTTTATAGAGATCTTCAGCCCGCAGTTTGTCGCTCCCTGGCAGAGTATGCTGATGTCTGCCTTTACCGCAAGGCTCGAGTTTATGCCTGGAGGAGCCCTGAGTTTTGCTGTAAGTAATTTCTGCTCAGCACTTGTGTTGCAACAGTACGTAATTCTAATGTTGACAGAAAAGTTACTTACTTCATGGTCAAAATGTTATCCATTGTTTTAATCTTTGTATTTTATTTAATAAAAGGCCAAATTATTTCCTGCCGATTGGGTGTCACTGATGTTCCATCACTCTCAAAAACTGACTTCTTGTCACCATATCTCCACAGATGAATCCTGTCCCTCCAGTACCATCTATAATATGAGTACTGCCCCAATTCACATTTGCATTGGTTGGTACAACTACACATATGAGCTCCTTCCAAACGTAGGAGAAAACTGCCTATGTGAGGCAGGTTTAGTCCACAGTGGAAATGGCTGTGTGCAACCAAACAACTGCGGCTGCTTGCACAACGGGGAATACTTCACACCAGGGGAGGTGGTGTCTACATGTGACCAAAGGTGTTCATGTCATCCTGGGGGAAACTTGACGTGTGTTGATATGCCATGCAGCGAGCAGGAAGAGTGTAAACTTATCGAAGGCATTCGAGGTTGCCACCCCAAAGCTAAAATGACCCACTGCTCTATTAATGGATCCCAGTATACCACATTTGATGGATGGGTGTTTGAATTTCATGGTTCATGCAACTACACGTTAGTACAAACTTGCTCTCCTAAAGACCTTGATGTAGAGCCCCTTTTTATAAGTGTGCGTGGCAACCACAGTGAAAGCAAAGAAATCTCTCTGCATGTTAATAACATGACTTTTAAGATGTCAACTGCCTATCCTGGCAAAATCCAGGTAAGTTAATATTCTGGTCATCAACTAATTTATTTGAAAGCAAACCAATACCACTCTTAACAGATTTAATTTAATCTTCTTTCAGGTTAATGGACTTTACCAGAACCTCACATTCTCTCAGAACAATGTCACAGTGCAAAAGAAAAACACATTGATGACATTCAAGACTGTAAATTCTGTTGAGATTATTACCGACCTGCATAACCACTTGGAGGTCAAACTTCCAAAAAATTACCGCCAGACAACATGTGGCCTCTGTGGGAACTACAATGGTGACCCCTCAGATGACATGCAGCTACCCAACGGCACTGCTGTCTCTAATCCCGACGTATTTGGTAGTGGATGGAAGTTGTCTGACTCTGAATCCTCATGCAGCGACACATGTGACAGCTCTTGCCAACGGTGTATATACCCCGTGTTAGAGTATGCATCGGACCTGTACTGTGGCCTTGTCAACCAGCCAAGTGGACCATTTTCTTTGTGTCACCCTCAAATATTCCCACAGAAGTACTACTCTCTCTGCATGAAAAAAATTTGTGCTGCAGATGGCCAAAAGCAGGCTTTATGTGATGCACTAGCATTATATGAGGCAGCGTGCACAGTGGCTGGAGTCAGTGTTGACCAATGGAGGAATGGCACAGGCTGTGGTAAGTCTAACAGCGCAATTAGTCTCATAGAAAAAAGTGTTATATGTGAACTCATACTTAGTCTTTCTTGTCTAGCTCCAAAATGTCCTCAATTCAGCCATTACAGTCAGTGTGCAAATGTCTGCTCCTCCTTGTGTCCTGGGATGAGTCTTGCCATGCAGTGTCCCAGACAATGTGAGGAAGGATGCCAATGTGACACCCGGCACCTTTATGATGGCCTTTCATGTGTGCCAGCCGATCAATGTGGCTGCATGCACGATGGGAGGATTATTAAGGTCAGTATGAGAGGCTGAGAAAATTATTTTGGAATATTTTTCCACAACTGTTTTGTCATGTTGTCAATTGCAGGTCTCTGAAAGCCAACTTTTACAAAATTGCACTGTTAACTGCACATGTGGACCTCCCCTCATTTGTGAGTTGCACAAATGTCCCCCATTGCACAGATGTATGGTTTTAAATGAAACAGCCAGTTGCCACAAAGAGAAGGAAAAGTGTAAACTTCCTGGAGACATTGAAGGTTGCCACCCCAAAGCTAAAATGACCCACTGCTCCATTAATGGATCCCAGTATACCACGTTTGATGGACTGGTGTTTGAATTTCATGGTTCCTGCAATTACACTCTGGTGCAAACTTGCTCTCCCAAGGGCCTTGGTGTAGAGACACTTTTGATAAGTGTGCGTGGCAACCACAGTGAAAGCAAAGAGATCTCTCTTCATGTCAATAACATGACTTTTAAGATATCAACTTTTTATCCTGGCAAAATTAAGGTAAGCAAATATTTTGGTCAACAAGCCGCTTGTTAATGTTTAAATTATTGTATTGGTCTCCTTACAATTACCTTCTTTTTAGGTTAATGGAATTTACAAGAACCTCATATTCTCTCAGAACAATGTGACTGTCCAACAGAAAAATAAGTGGATGACCTTCAAAATTGCACATTCTGCAGAGATTATTACCGACCTACACAACTACATAAAGGTCAACCTTTCAAATAATTACAGCCAGACGACATGTGGCCTCTGTGGGAACTACAATGGTGACCCCTCGGATGACATGCAGCTACCCAACGGCACTGCTGTCTCTAATCCCGACGTATTTGGTAGTGGATGGAAGTTGTCTGACTCTGAATCATCATGCAGCGACATATGTGACAGCACTTGCCAACGGTGTCTATCCCCCGTGTCAGAGTATGCGTCGGACCTATACTGTGGCCTTGTCAACCAGCCAAGTGGACCCTTTTCCTTGTGTCACCCTCAAATATTCCCACAGAAATACTACTTGCTTTGCATGAAAAACATTTGTGCTGCAGATGGCCAAAAGCAGGCTTTGTGTGATGCATTAGAGGTATATGAGGCAGCGTGCACAGTGGCTGGAGTCAGTGTTGACCAATGGAGGAACAGCACAGGCTGTGGTAAGTTTAACAGCAGCTCATTCACTCTTATAAAAGACAAATGTGCTGCACTATGCAAAGTCATACTTGCATTTTTTTTTCTAGCTCTAAAATGTCCTCAATTCAGCCATTACAGTCAATGTGCAAATGTTTGCTCCTCCTTGTGTCCTGGGATGAGTCTTGCCATGCAGTGTCCCAGACTGTGTGAGGAAGGATGCCAGTGTGACGATCAGCATCTTTATGATGGCCATGCGTGTGTGCCAGCCAATCAATGTGGCTGCATGCATGATGGGAAAAGATTTAATGTCGGTAACCATGACTAAGAAAATTATTTTTTAAATTTGAAAAGTTCTGCCAAATTAATTTGTCATTTTATCAATTACAGGTCTCTGAAAGCCAACTTATACAAAATTGCACTATTAACTGCACCTGTGGACCTCCCCTTGTCTGTGAGGAGCACAGGTGTCCCGCACTGCACAGTTGTAAAGTTTTAGATGGAATTGCCGGCTGCCACAAAGAGGAAGAGTGTAAATTTGGAGAAGGCGTCGAAAGTTGCCACCCCAAAGTTAAAATGGCTCACTGCTCTATTAATGGATCGCAGTATAGCACATTTGATGGACTGGTGTTTGAATTTCATGGTTCATGCAACTACACTCTGGTACAAACTTGCTCTGCCAATGGCCTTGATGTGGAGCAATTTTTGATAAATGTGCGTGGTAACCACAGTGTAGGAAGAGAGATCTATCTGCATGTCAATAACATGACTTTTAAGATGTCAACTGCCTATCCTGGCAAAATCCAGGTAAGGTAATATTCTCGTCAAGTAATTTATTTGAAAGCACACCAATACCACTCTTAACAGATTTCAATTAATTTTCTTGTAGGTTAATGGACTTTACCAAAACCTCACATTCTCTCAGAACAATGTCACTGTGCATCAGAAAAATAAGTTGATGACATTCAAGACTGCAAATTCTATTGAGATTATTACCGACCTGCACAACCATATAGAGGTCTACCTTCCACATAATTACAGCCAGACAGCATGTGGCCTCTGTGGGAACTATAATGGTGACCCCTCAGATGACATGCAGCTACCCAATGGCACTGTAGTCTCTAATCCTGACGTATTTGGTAGTGGATGGAAGTTGTCTGACTCTGAATCCTCATGCAGCGACACATGTGACAGCACTTGCCAACGGTGTCTATCCCCCGTGTCAGAGTATGCATCGGACCTGTACTGTGGCCTTGTCAACCAGCCAAGTGGACCATTTTCTTTGTGTCACCCTCAAATATTCCCACAGAAGTACTACTCACTTTGCATGAAAAATCTTTGTTCCGCTGATGGCCAAAAGCAGGCTTTATGTGATGCACTAGCGTTATATGAAGCAGCGTGCAAAGTAGCTGGCGTCAGTGTTGACCCCTGGCGGAATAGCACGGGCTGTGGTAAGTCTAACCAAAGAGCATTTGTTTTAAGTGTTGTAATATGTAAACTCAGACTTTGTGTCTTTGTCTAGCTCCAAAATGTCCTCAATTCAGCCATTACAGTCAATGTGCAAATGTTTGCTCCTCCTTGTGTCCTGGGATAAATCTTGCCATGCGGTGTCCCAGGCTATGTGAGGAAGGATGCCAGTGTGACGATCAGCATCTTTATGATGGCCATGCATGTGTGCCATATGATCAATGTAGCTGCATGCACAATGGAAGGAGATTTAATGTCAGTTACACATTACCAATTAATAGTGTTCCATTACTGAAAAAAATTCTGCCATAACCGATTGTATTTTTTATCCAATTACAGATCTCTGAAAGCCAACTTCTGCAAAATTGCACTGTTAACTGCACCTGTGGACCTCCCCTTGTTTGTGAGGAGCACAAGTGTCCCCCACAACACATTTGTATGGTTTTAGATGGAAATTTTAGTTGCCACAAAGAGGAAGAGTGTGAGCCTTTCGGAAGCGTTAAAGATTGCCACCTTAAAGTTAAAATGGCCCACTGCTCAATTAATGGATCCCAGTATACCACGTTTGATGGACTGGTGTTTGAATTTCATGATTCCTGCAATTACACTTTGGTACAAACTTGCTCTCCCAAAAATCTTAATGTGGAGCCACTTCTGATAAGTGTGCGGGGTAACCACAGTGAAGGTAAATGGATACATCTGCAGGTCAATAACATGACTTTTGAGATGTCAACTGCCTATCCTGGCAAAATAAAGGTGAGTAAATATTCTGGTCTCCACCAATTTTTTGTGAATGTGTTAATTTGTATTCTGCTTATAATTACATTTCTTTTAGGTTAATGGACTTTATCAGAACCTCACGTTCTCTGAGAACAATGTTACTGTGAAATGGAAAAACAAGTTGATGACATTCAAGTCTGCACATTCTGTTGAGATTATTTCTAACCTGCACAATCAGATTGAGGTCAAGCTACCAAAAAATTACCGCCAGTTAACATGTGGCCTCTGTGGGAACTACAATGGTGACCCCTCAGATGACATGCAGCTACCCAATGGCAGTGCGGTCTCTAATCCTGACGTATTTGGTAGTGGATGGAAGTTGTCTGACTCTGAATCCTCATGCAGCGACACATGTGACAGCACTTGCCAACGGTGTCTATCCTCCGTGTCAGAGTATGCATCCGACGTATACTGTGGCCTTGTCAACCAGCCAAGTGGACCATTTTCCTTGTGTCACACTCAAATATTCCCACAGAAGTACTACTCACTTTGCATGAAAAATCTTTGTGCTGCAGCTGGCCAAAAGCAGGCTTTGTGTGATGCATTAGAGGTATATGAGGCAGCCTGCCAAGTGGCTGGAGTCAGTGTTGACCCCTGGAGGAACAGCACGGGCTGTGGTAAGTTTAACAGCAGCTCAATCACTTATGAATGAAAAGTGTTTATAATGTGAACTTAAACTTGTGTTTTATTTTTGTCTAGCTCCAAAATGTCCTCAATTAAGCCATTACAGTCAATGTGCAAATGTTTGCTCCTCCTTGTGTCCTGGGATGAGTCTTGCCTTGCAGTGTCCCAAACAGTGTGAGGAAGGATGCAGGTGTGACTCTGGACACCTTTATGATGGCCATGCATGTGTGCCAGCCGATCAATGTAGCTGCATGTACAATGGGAAAAGAATTAAGGTCAGTAACACTTCCAGCGTATCCGCAGGGTCTTAAAGTCTGAAATCCATCAATTTTGATTTAAGGCCTGAAATTTTGCAAATACAATGAGTTGTTTCAAAATACATTGAAATTTTTTTTTAAGACAAATTCATAAGCTTCTGTCAATCTTTTAAATGTTAATATTTTTGAGGTCACTAGTAACTACAAAGTAAAATTAAGTACTTGTGCAGCATGTCAGAATTTATCAAATGCAACTAGCGAATGTGCAGTGCTCTGCACGCGCCACGGTATGTTACAGCAGAATTTAGCTACAAACACAGATTTACAAAAGCCATCAGTAAAGCAGTTAAGGTGTGTAAATTCAACGATTTGTGGCTGCAGAAGAATAAGTCAATGCATGATTGAAGCTGGTGAATGAAAACTTATGGTGTTTTCACTGATGTAACATCTTTGGTCAGGGCCCGGATGTGGAGCAGCCCTGAAAGGCAGCGATTGTAGACATTGTGGTGAAAGTAAATTGAACCATATTGTAAAAGTAGAAAATCTTAGACAAATTTGTGTAAAAAGATGCCAAAACGCTACAAACTTCCACAGCTGTTATGTTGGTAAAGTGGCACAAATTGCCAAAGATCCATGAGATTTTAACTATTGAAATCATACATTGTGCGTGTACCTGTTGTGAATACACCAAGTCAACATTTTCTTGTCATGCTAAAGCAGCGCTTCTCAAATATTTTCTTACTCGCCCCTAAGAAAACATTTTGCGCTCCATCGCCACTACTATGAATATACTGTAGTATATAGTTTGTCTATAAAATTGTTCATTGTATCCTTAACAATATAGAAAACAGAAAAATAAATATGTATCACCTTCAAACAAGGAATAACTAACATTTTTTTATTCCGTAACAGAAAATATTTTAAGTGCCTTTTAAAATAAATGCTATCCTTATTTGTACTAGATTTTTTGACCGACTTGAATTATTTGATACTGAAAAATAAATTAAATTAATGATGAATAAAAATGTAAAAATCAGCAGCATTGACTCAGGGGCACAACATAAACACTTTAACCTACAAAACCGAAATGATGTGTTTTTTTTGTTTGTTTTTTTTTAATTTTATTTTATTTTTTTTAAATCAAAATTAAGTCTGGTTAAAGTGGCTACAATAAGCATGTTTTGTAGTGCACAGCTTTTTTGAGGCATGATGCTGTATACTACGTGTTCATAGAGGACCACCCCACTATTTGAGAACTGCACTAAAGTAATGACTTGTCCTTAATATTTTTGTAAACTATTCACTGAAAGCAAATGAAAATGTAGTCATGAGCTGAGCAAATTTGAATCTTAACTACATTTTTTTTCCTGTCAAAATTCTGTCTGGGGTTTGTGATTTATAATTGCCTTTAATTTTAGACAATTCTGTCTGTTCTCACTGTTTTTTTACAACTTTGGCCCAACCCTTGTACTGTAAATAATTTTTTCTCTGTTCACTGAATTTTGACATCCTAAAACGCAAAAATTAACTACCTTTTGCAGAGGTGGTAACAGTTGCTTTTAGATGATAAAATGTGCTTTCCTCCAACATTTCTGACTTTTTGTTTATCACGTGAAACAAGGACTGTAACCAGGTTTTGACAAATACCTAGGTCAAAAATTGGGTTGCCCAAGGGGAGCTTTGAAAGGCTGAAACTATGGGTATCCCAGCACCATATAAAACCCTGAGCAAACAATGAATTTTTAGAACAAAGGCTTTTGATGTAGAACTATCATGTGTTATCTTCAACAATCAGCATGGTTTTGTAACTGTACTTTTTTTTAATATCCTGTGGTTAAGTGTATTAAAAAATTTTAACATTAAAGTACCAAAACCACGACCGGGATTCAAAAACAATTTAATGTGCTTCTTCACGCAAAACAGCCCCCCCACACTTATCGCGGAGCCCTACGCTGAGCGAGTGTTCTGCATTTTGGGCAGGGCGGCAACTTACCATCTGTGTGTGAATGGGCGGATGTGGAAATACTGTCAAAGCGGTTTGGGCTCCTTTTTTAAAAAGGGGTAGAAAAGCCCTATACAAGTACAACCCATTTACCATTACTTACTGACACGACAGGAAAACATTTTTCCTGAAGGAATCAATAAAGTACTATATCTTAGACAGTGTTACACATCAATTTTATTTAGGTGAAACCAACATTAGTTACATCAGTTTGATTTAATGTTATTGTTATGCTGACGGCACATTTCTGCTCTGATAATGTTTACAGTAAAAGTGGACTTCATTGCATTACGTTTGAGTTGTAGCAGGCGTGTTTATGAATAAAGATCATGATCAATGATCTACCGCATGGTAATCCATAGCACACAATGTGCTACACAAAGTACATTTAAAGTCAGTCATATCTACCTTTTGTCATTTACAAAAATACCAAAGGCAAAACCTCTGTGTCCTCCAATTGTAGTTACGGCCATGCGTGAAAATACTAAAGTAGACTGCACTTTATCCAAGAAAACATGGAACATTCGGCATGAATGCACTGGAATTCCATGTTGAATGAGAAAAAAGGCTGGTGTTTGCCAATATGGATTTCAGAGTTCCAAATAGTTTGCAATGGAAAGGCTTCTGGTGAATGTTTTACCAAATATAAAGAGCAGTGAACTAATGTGTCAGAATTAATTCTGGGTTTTTGATTATCCTTTGTCAGTATACTTTTTTGTTAGTATGATGTAAAATGGTCTTGATTTTATTCATTATGGTCCTGAATTGAAGTTGTTAAAGTATGCAAAGACCTTAATTACATAAAACTATTGTCTGTCTGTAATCATTGATTCCAAAAAAGTTTTACAACAATTTGTCATTTTATCTGACTACAGGTCTCTGAAAGCCAACTTCTACAAAATTGCACTGTTAACTGCACATGTGGACCTCCCCTTGTCTGTGAGGAGCACAGGTGTCCCCCACTGCACAGTTGCATGGTTTTAAATGGAACTGTTGGCTGCCACAAAGAGGAAGAAGAGTGTAAGTTTCTCGGAGGCGTTCAAGGTTGCCATACCAAAGCTAAAATGGCCCACTGCTTCATTAATGGATCCCAGTATACCACATTTGATGGACTAGCATATGAATTTCATGGATCATGCAACTACACTCTGGTCCAAACTTGCTCTCTAAAGGACCTTGATATAGAGCCACTTTTGATAAGTGTGCGTGGTAACTACAGTGAAGGCAAAGAGATCTATCTGTATGTCAATAACATGACTTTTAAAATGTCAAATTCTACTCCTGGCAAAATCCAGGTAAGGATTCTGGTCACCAACTATTTTTTTGTGTTGAATATGTTTCAAAGAGATGTTTTGGTTTGCTTACAATTTTTTTTTTTTTTTTTTTTTTTTTTTTTGTAGGTTAATGGACTTTACCAGAACCTCACATTTTTGCAGTACAGTGTGATTGTGCAACAGAAAGATAAATGGACGACATTCAAGACTGAACATTCTGTAGAGATTATTACTGACCTGCACAGCCACATAGAGGTCAAGCTTCCAAATAATTATCACTTGACAACCTGTGGCCTCTGTGGGAACTACAATGGTGACCCCTCAGATGACATGCAGCTACCCAATGGCAGTGCGGTCTCTAATCCTGACATATTTAGTAATAGATGGAAGTTGTCTGACTCCTCATGCGACACATCTGACAGCACTTTCCAACGGTGTCTATCCCCCGTGTCAGAGTATGCATCGGACCTGTACTGTGGCCTTGTCAACCAGCCAAGTGGACCATTTTCCCTGTGTCACCCTCAAATATTCCCACATAAGTACTACTTAATTTGTCTGAAAAACCTTTGTGCTGCTGATGGTCAAAAGCAGGCTTTGTGTAATGCACTTGAAGAATATGAGACAGCGTGTAAAGTTGCTGGAGTGCGTGTTGACCAATGGCGGAACAGCACAGACTGTGGTAAGTCTAACAGCAGCTCAATCATTCTCATAGAAAAGTGTTTTTAATGTCAATTTAGACTTACCTTGTCTCTGTTTTCGTCTAGCTCAAAAATGTCCTCAATTCAGTCATTACAGTCAGTGTGCAAATGTCTGCTCCTCCTTGTGTCCTGGGATGAGTCTTGCCATGCAGTGTCCCAGACAATGTGAGGAAGGATGCCAATGTAACACTCTGCACCTTTATGATGGCCGTGCATGTGTGCCAGCTGATCAATGTGGCTGCGTGTACGGTGGAAGGAAAATTAAGGTCAGTAACATTAGACTGAGATATTAGTGATGCACTGACATTTTTGCCACCCAGTTTTGGGCCAAATACAGCCCTAATTTGGCTTACGATCGAAAGATTATCACTGAAACAGCACTGCCTAAACAAGATATGATGACATAAGCAAGAAGCACGGGATAGGTTGGAGTAGAGGAAACAAGTCCACAGTGTGGACATAATATACAAGCAACACCCGCAGAAAACTGCGAAACATGTAATGTGAAAATCAAGACAGCAGTGGTGGCTGCTGGTCTTTCAAGGTGGGAATCGCTAGCTTGTGCTGTAGCCCAAGACTGATTGCTTGTGAGTGCTTTGCGTCTGATAGAGGCTTGTAGCAGCACTGTTTATCGGGGACATTGCAGAGTGACAGAAGTCAAGTCTCCAACCATAAGACCAGTCTCCAATTACACCAGAAAAATATTCCACTTTTGTCACTAGTCATTTTTTAATAAGGAGACTGTCACCAAAGGAGTGGAAATGTCTCCAGATCAAATCAGAACAAAATAAAACTTGAAAAACGCTCCAGTGGTGTTCCACAGCAGCCAAACTAGACATTAAATAATTGCCTGGCTTTGTCGGGACCATTGGACATTCGGCGTCTCTGGGAGGCTACGGACCATTGGCTGGCCAGGATGATTATTTGATGGTCTGAGGATTAATCCCTTGACAGCAAAATGAGTGAACTCATTCAATACTTCCCTTTTGACTTCTTTTGGGCATGTCGACACTGTTGTCTATAGCCCCATTCAGAATTTGGCCTATTTTGTTACTATTAAATATTTTTGTTTTGGAATACCAGTGGTAATTTTATTTCATGATTTAGATGTTTTAATCTTTAATAGATGATTATTAATTTGTGATTGTTTTGCCTTGATTTTAGTGAGGTTAGTATAGTCTTAAGCATGAATCCAAAGTTAATCGGCATCCTTTTTTCAGTGTTTCGGTTTTAGCCAAAAATAGTATCAATGCATACTTATAAAATATTTTGGATTTCTGATTTTCTGCCGCAACGTTTTGTCATTTTATGATTCCAGGTATCTGAAAGCCAACTTCTGCACAATTGCACAGTTAACTGCACTTGTGGACCTCCCCTCGTTTGTGAGGATCACAAATGTCCCCCACTGCACAGATGCATGGTTTTAAATGAAACAGCCAGTTGCCACAAAGAGAAGGAAAAGTGTAAACTTCCTGGAGACATTGAAGGTTGCCAGCCCAAAGCTAAAATGGCCCACTGCTCCATTAATGGATCCCAGTATACCACGTTTGATGCACGGATGTTTGAATTTCATGGTTCATGCAACTACACTTTGGTACAAATATGCTCTCTGAAGGGCCCCAATGTGAAGCCACTTTTGATAAGTGTGCGTGGTAACCACAGTGAAGGCAAAGAAATCTATCTGCATGTCAATAACATGACTTTTAAAATCTCAACTGCCTTTCCTGGCAAAATCCAGGTAAGTAAACTGATTTGTTGATTTAATTGTAATGGTTTACTTACAATTGCAATTATTTTAGGTAAATGGACTTTATCAAAACCTTACAATCTCCCAAAACAATGTGACTGTGCAACAGAAAAATAAATGGACGACATTCAAGACTGCACATTCTGTGGAGATTATTACTGACCTGCACAACCACATAAAGGTCAAGCTCCCAAAGAATTATCGCCAGATAACCTGTGGCCTCTGTGGGAACTACAATGGTGACCCCTCAGATGACATGCAGTTGCCCAATGGCACTGCAGTGTCTAATCCTGAATTATTTGGTAATGGATGGATGTTGTCTGACTCTGAATCCTCATGCAGCGACACATGTGACAGCACATGCCAACGGTGTCTATCCCCCGTGTCAGAGTATGCATCGGACCTATACTGTGGCCTTGTCAACCAGCCAAGTGGACCATTTTCCTTGTGTCACACTCAAATATTTCCACAGAAGTACTACTCACTTTGCATGAAAAATCTTTGTGCTGCAGATGGCCAAAAGCGGGCTTTGTGTGATGCACTAGAGGTATATGAGGCAGCGTGCAAAGTGGCTGGCGTCAGTGTTGACAAATGGAGGAACCGCACAGGCTGTTGTAAGTCTAACCGCAGCACAATCATTCTCATAGAAAAGTGTTTTTAATATGTCAACAAAAGTGTGTTGTAACAATTCAACTCGGACTGTTTTTCTGTCTAGCTCCAAAATGTCCCGATTTCAGCCATTACAGTCAGTGTGCAAATGTTTGCTCCTCCTTGTGTCCTGGGATGAGTCTTGCCATGCAGTGTCCCAGGCTGTGTGAGGAAGGATGCCAGTGTGACGATCAGCATCTTTATGATGGCCATGCATGTGTGCCAGCCGATCAATGTGGCTGCATGCAGGATGGGAGGAGATTTAATGTCAGTTACACATTGCAGACTGAAAAAATAAATGTGTAATTATTCCAGAGGTTCTGCTACAGTAATAATTTAATCTAATTGCAGGTATCTGAAAGCCAACTTCTACAAAATTGCACTGTTAACTGCACTTGTGGACCTCCCCTAGTTTGTGAGGCGCACAAGTGTCCCCCACTGCACAGTTGCATGGCTTTAGATGGAATGAACGGGTGCCGCAAAGATGGTGAGCCATTACCATTACGGCAATATGCATTCTTGGCCCACTCTGCGTGTATGTCACTCTAGTGTGTTAAAACCTTTTTGTGTTGTTCAGAGCAAACACTAGATGACCCTTCCGAGGGGAAATGTGACCCCTCAGAGAGTTACTACCTGAGCAATGGTGAAGATGTTTGTGAGAGCCGCCCGGGTCGGTGCTGGACGTGGGGAAGCCAGCATTACCGCTCCTTTGATGGGGTCAACTATGCTGTGGATGGTACCTGCACATATCTGCTTTCAGGTAGTAAGGGTGCCACCTGTGGTGCTCCATCTTTCAGCGTGTCCAAGAAGAGCAATTGCAAAGAAGAGTCCCTTGTGCAGTTGGTGACTATACAGGTGTATGGGTTCATCATCAAGCTTGGTCACAAAGACAGTATATATGTAAGTTTCTGAACTGTAAACCAATGCTGGCTCATTATGTTAATGACTGTCCCCCTTTTTCCAGGTTAATGGGGAAGTCAAATATATTCCTTTTACCCTTTTTCACGGTAAGATTGAAATGTCAAACAAGGACAACAAGGCTCTACTAAAGACAGACTTTGGGCTGCGTGTTTTGTTTGACTGGAATACTACAGTTTTCATCACACTAAAGCCGTATTACAAAGGCATTGTCTACGGTCTTTGTGGCAATTTTAACGATGATCCGCAAGATGAATATACAGTTAATGGACCTGGTTCCCCTCCGGTTAAAACAAGTGTAGAGTTAGCTCAGGCTTATCGCCTTTTTGATGGCGAGCAGAAGTGTTGTAGCGGTTGTTGTATAAAGAAGAAACTGGATGTTGCTACATTGCTGGAAGATGTGGCTTATGGAGAACCTTCCAGTGGAAAAAAATCCTGTGCTGATTTTGTAAATCCAGCTGGTCAATATGCACAGTGCCACAGTCTTGTCAACCCAGACTCTTTTTTTCAAAGTTGTGTATCAGACCTCACATTTAAAGGTGTAAAAGCTGCTGTTGACCAGACTACATCATCGTATTCCTTGGTTTGTAAAGAGCTCAATGAAGACTTCCTCTTTGGAGTGACAGCTCGTAAGTATATGTGAGTGTAAAATGTAATTACTTTGCTTTATAATAATTTTATTCTACCAATATTTTTCAGCTATTCGCTGTCCACCGAACAGCCACTATAAGACTTGTGGTTCAGCCTGTCCAACAACGTGTGGCCTTAAAAACAGAATCTGTATTAAAACTTGTGTCAACGGCTGCTTCTGTAACCCGGGTTTCGTCGAGAGTCCAGAGGGTTGTGTGCCACCTGAAGAGTGTGGTTGCAAAGACTTCAGAGGCAAATACCACAGCCTAAACTCTACTTTCTGGATCCCAGATGATTGTGGACAACTCTGCACTTGTAAGCCAGGAGGGATAAGCTGCAGCCCATCCCATTGCCCAAAAGGAATGTCCTGCAACAAACTACTGCACAAGATGGTGTGTCAAAATGACAAACCGCAGAACTGTAGCATTGTCACTGGAATGCACTTTACATCGTTTGATGGACATCGTTTTGACCTTAGGGACAGTTGTGCATATATTTTTGTTCAAACAAACACCAACATTATTGGACTTGTACCATTCAATATCACCATCGCTGATGCCAGTTGCAAGAAGTTTTTTCATAGTCTAACTTTAAAGCTCTCTGCCTATGGATTGGAAGTAGTAATTGGCAAAGAAGACCCTGGAAAACTTCTGGTAAATACCAGATTTTCAAAAATGTATGTATATAGTATACGTTAATTATTTGAACTTTTTTTTCCCTTAGATTGATGGGCTGCATAAACACCTACCATACTCTCACCACACAGGACACGTCAGTGCCTACCGTACACCTTTATCCCTCGTTATTCACCTTGATATGGGATTGCAGGTGATGGTCTATAAAACTGGCACAGTGGTGGTTGTGCTTCCTACCAGTTATGCTTCTTCTGTTCGTGGACTTTGCGGGAATGCTAACTCTGACCCCCATGATGACCAAAATATGCCTGATGAAGAAAAGGCCCAAAATGTGCTCGAGTTTGCTCACAGCTGGCGATTGGGCGGATCGATGGCTTGTAGGCCAAGCTGTACTTCCAGAGTAAAGAACTGCCTTGCAGATGCTCAGAAACTCTTTGAAGGCAGTGATTTTTGTGGGGTACTTATAGATGAACTCGGGCCTTTTGCGGAGTGTGCTTTGATTTTGGATCCAAAGCCATACTTTTACAACTGTGTAGCAGATACCTGTTCTTATGGGGGACATAACCTGGCTCTCTGCGGTTCCATTGCATCATATACTGCTGCCTGTCAAGCAGCTCAGTTGCCTGTCAGGCAGTGGAGGAGTGACACTTTCTGCGGTGAGTAAAATGTATTTGTTTACTTTTAATCAATTCCACAAGTTAAAATCCAATTAAGTAAAAAAAGAAGTAACTTCATGTTCTGTACTGATTGGTTTTACTGCTTGCTCTGCTGCTGGCGAGCATAACTTTTGGCTTGGTTCATGACTTGAACATTTGGGGAATTTTTGAGTTGACTGACAACTTTCTCATCATTTGCAGCTATGTGCAGTCTCACTTAAACATTTTTGACAGTAATTAAGATCTAATGAAGTCAAACCGTTTATTTTGTAAACCCCGATTCTCTTCTCAACCCTGCTCCATAGGTATGACTTGCCCTCAGAATAGCCACTATGAGCTGTGTGGCCCTCGATGTCCTGATGTGTGCGCTGGACTTGCTTCTGCCACAAACTGCACTGGTGCTTGTGTGGAGGGTTGCCAGTGTGACCCTGGCTACATCTTGAGTGATGGTGATTGTGTAAAGGTGGTCGACTGTGGTTGCTTAAACGATGGACAATATCATCCTGCTGGTTACTTTTACAACGGTAAAATCTGTCAAATTTGTCACTGTTATGAGGGTAAATTGTCTTGCAGCCCGTCCCCTTGCAGGCCCACAAAGGGCCTCTTGTCACATGTTGACATGGTCTATCAGAGACACTGGCAATATGGAGTATGTGAAGTGTTTGCAGGCTTGGGCTATGTGACATTTGATGGTTTGTTCATACCTCACTATGGAGCTTGCACCTATTTAATTTCTGAACGCTCTCCTAAAGCTATACATGGTCACACTGTGCTGTTGAGCTTTGAGAAAGACATTAACAACTTTGTTATTGCTAGCAAGCTGACTTTTATGTTTAATTACATGAAAGTGACCATCAATCCAAATACACCATGGATAATACAAGTAAGTTCTGCACTCTAAATTATGGATGTGAATAAATTTGTTAAACTAAGTTGGTTCCACCCTCCCTCACCCCTTTTTCTAAGGTGAATGGTGAAGACTTCAGGGTGCCTTACAACAGTGGTGTACTTCACATTTATGAAGATGGCAATACGTTAACAGTCATCACTGTGGCAGGGGTGAGACTCGAGCTGTCATCCACTAAGTATCTCAGACTCAGCATACCACCAAATTTTGATTCGGCTTCAGGACTTTGTGGGAATTTCAATGGGGACAAATCTGATGACATGGAACTAAGAACGGGTAATCTTAGGCAGGCTGTTGCAAAGTTTTTGCATAGCTGGTCTGTTGGACAAACATGTGGTGAGACTTGCAAAGAAGACTGTGGTCTGTGCAAACTGTCTTCGAATGCCACAGTAATGTGTGATATCCTCTTGACCACAAGCATTGAGTTCAACCTGTGTTTGAGCAAGGGTGTTGAAGCCCATCTTTACAGAGATGTGTGCCTCAGAGCCATTTGTGGCGGGTCAGCCTATATGGAGGCTGTATGTCTAGCCCTGGAAGCATATACTGCAACCTGCCAGGCCAATGGAGTAACTGTAGGATCCTGGAGGAAGAACACTCCCTGCTGTGAGTGAAACTTTTTCGTGTTTTGAGTCGCAGTTATTTGGTCAGCGATAAATTGTGTTCATATCTACCCCCAGCTTACAAGTGTCCAAGCAGCAGCAGCCCAAGTCTGTGTGTTGACTCTGCTTCCAACTCGTGTCCTGCCCTGCTGCAGCCCGGGTCCTCAGCAACTGGCTGTTCAGGAGGCTGCCAGTGCCTGAACGGAAAAGTGTTTGATGGAGGCGAATGTGTAGCAGTCAGCAAGTGTGGGTGTATTGTCCATGGTCAATATGTCAAGGTAATGTATAAACACAATGGCATGTTGCAGTATTTTTTATTTTTTTTAAGTGTGTAGTGAACCTCCTCTTAGAACCCAGGACTTCTTTTATAGCCTAAAAAATATTTTCAGGAGTATATTGTGGAGATTTCTGCTCACCTCAAACTCTTTTAACTAAGAGTCAATGTGTTGTCTTTAAACATACCGGTAACTGAAGTTAGCTTAGCATGTTTGAAATACTTTTTTTGTCACGCTGCTGCACTCTTAAAGTCTTTTCTAGTGGACATTTGTCTTGTCAGTTACACATTTCTGAAAAAAATAGCTCTGTAATGTAAAATGTGTCCACTTTAGTGGACGCTGGGCCTTAGAGGCAAAAATTGATCTGCCCTTGTGTTTACACTGGTCTGTGTTCCTCCATACAACGGGAACACTATTTGAATTATATTTCATGCAAAAATGTTAGTCTTTCCCAACTTTTGAACTTAACTTGTGGAAGCCAGCCTGTCATTCCGGAGCCAGAATTGGCCCTCTGGCCCCCAGTTGAATATTGAGCTGTACCGTAATATGTATCCTCTGCTCTAATAGACTTGATAATGTAGTGATCAGTTCGTTGTACTTTTTGTGCTACGGAACTACTACCTGTCAAAGTAATATGAAAATAACCACTAAAACTTGCAGCACACAGTTCTTTCGGCTGTTTGTTCATAAATACTTTCTGCAGTCTCTGCAGTTTAGTTAAATGTCTTAAGCCATTTGTGTTAAATTGTTCAATCAATTTAGTCACACTTGAATTTGGATTCATTACTTGCTTGCACATTTAAATTAACTTAAGACAGGAAAATTTTTGTTTTACTTTAATGTATTTGCTCAAAACATGTTAAAATTCTAATAGGGTGTCTTTTGAAGTAAAAACTTTGCAGTGAGCCCAACAGTCAGCCTCCTTTTCACTCATCTTTGCACCGATGTGTGCATTGACCTGATCGTATAACACTCACTGCCTTTCAGGTGAAGGAGCTTGTGGGGTCAAAATAAATTGATTGATTTGTGTATATACATGATTGATGTGAATTTTGATTAAACATGAGTTGAATTCTTTTTGACAGCTCTAGTAAAAAGGCATTACAGTATTTACTGATTTCTTCTTCTCCTTCCCTCCCCCCCAAAAAGCTGGAGGAGCAGTTGTACACTGAGAATTGCACCGAGATATGCTGGTGCCACCCCTTAGGTGGCGCCCTGTGTGAAAAGGCGTCCTGCAGCCCCTGGAAGATGTGTGCTCTGAGGAATGGTTCCTGGGGCTGTCATGTTAAAACGGAAGTTTGTCAACTCAAAGACAGCCTGCAGGTCTCCACTTTCACTGGGCAGCAGCTAAGCTTGGCACCCAGAACCCCCTACAGGCTGATGGGCCTTTGCGATGAGGATGCTGAAAATTGGTTCAGCTTGATCTCTTACAACGGACTTTGTGATGGCAGCCGCACCAGCTTTGTTACGGTCTTCCAGATCCTTTTCTTGAGATTCTCATTAACTATCCAAGATGGCATAGTGAAGGTGACTATTATTTAGAGACTGAGCGCATATATCTTTGTAATTATGTTCTTAATTCTTTACAGGTGAATGGACACATTGTGCCCCTCCCACACAGTTTACCTACAGGGGTATCCCTGTCACATGGTGTGACCCAGGACAAGTCAGAAGTGGTGGTGATCCTGAAGAAAGATTCTGGGTTGGAATCTGAGTTGGAAATTGAATTTGGTGTTGCTATGGTCACACTCAAAGCAGCATCATGGTATTCTGGGAAAGTATGTGGCGTCTGTGGAAACTTCAACGACACCAACTCTCAATTGCCACTCAAATCTTGGATTCTTTCAGATTTCCAAGGCTGGTATGTCGAAATCTCAAATATTTATTCAGTAGTTTTTTGTTTTTTTTAATAAATGTTTATTTTTTTCCACAGCTCCACTTCTGCGTAACAATGTATTATAATGTTGGACTGCATAATAAAACATGAATGTAAGTTTGTTTTGTTCATTTGTGGGCCACATTTTATAAAGCACTTACTAAAATAACTGAGGAAAGTACATCAAAGTTTATTTGTAAAGCCTCAGGGATTATCCATAGCCATCAGATAACCTTGCAGGAAAGCAAAGCAACATGTATCTTTTTATCCATTGTTAAAGTTTAAATGATGTACTGAAATTTAAAATTTGTTGGATAATCTTTAATCTTTACCTCACTAAACTGAAATTACACACAGTGGCAGTACTTGAGATTTAGATTTAGTAATTTTATCAGTTTGAAGGGTTGTAATTCTTCAAACCCAATTGTATAATATGAAAATTTCACATCGGTTATTGTGATCAGAACATCCCGGTTGGCATTATCGCAGTATTGTTGAATGTGCTCAAGTGTGTGTGTGTGTGTGTGTGTGTGTGTGTGTGTATATATATATGTATGTGTATATATATATGTATGTGTGTATATATATATGTATGTGTATATATATATGTATGTGTGTATATATATATATATATATATATATAGTGTGTGTGTATATGTATATGTGTGTGTGTATATGTATATGTATATGTATATGTATATATATATATATATATATGTATATATATATATATATATATATATAATGTGTCTTGATTGGATTATCCGGAGAATAGTGCTCGATACCGTGGTAGAGCGCAATATGTAGGTGTGGGAAAAAATCACAAGACTACTTCATCTCTACAGATCTGTTTCATGAGGGGTTCCCTCAATCATCAGGAGATTTTAATGGAAGCATTCACATACAATGGTTTATATAGAGCACAGAGTGGGTGGGTACAAGCAGGCGTAGGGTGTGGTGATTGGCTCATGTGTTACCTAGGAGGTGTTTCCGCCTGTGGCGGCATGTTGAAATGATTTCACTGCGCTTGTTAAGGGATGATAGCTCTGGATGATATATAATAAACAGTTTCTCTTTTAAGCATAAGTTGCATCTTTTATTACCACTGTTGTAAGGTGTGCTGGATGCAAGAATTTGCCATGTTATTGAATATTCAACATTATTGTCTTTGAGGTTCCAAATGTGTTTGCTGAGTTCGGTAGAATTCTGCAAAGTCTGGTTTCTAAAGGAGGCGTTGTGATTATTCCATCTTGTTTTGAACGCTCCTTCGGTTAATCCTACGTACGTGTCGGATGTGTTAATGTCCTTGCGTATTACCTTTGCTTGGTAAACGACTGATGTCTGTAAGCACCTTCCGTTGAGAGGGCAATCAGGTTTCTTGCGACAGTTACATTCATTATTGGTTTCAGAGTCGTTTAGTCTGGGGGTAGGCAGTCCTTTTGCAATTGCTTTGTTGACGGAAAGACGGAACACTTCCTAAGAAGGATGCGGTGGAAAGCACACTTTTTCCTCCACCCTGAAACAAAAGGAACGCAAAAGGAAACTTACGGATTCAAATCTACCAAGAACCCACCCACAGTCAAGGAATTAAAGGACTTTGAGAACGACATGCTCAAAATGATACAATCAGTCAAATTTAAGCCAGCCCGCAACCCATTCCTCACCAAGCTGAAAAATGACACGGAGCGCATCAAGAAAGTAAGCAACCTCATCATAGCCGCCGATAAAACCACAAACTTCTACAGAATGGACATACCAGAACATAACTCTTTACTGGACAAAAGCATCACCAAATCATACAAAAAAGCGCAACCCAACACTTTACAGAACATCCACCTGGAAAACAAGCGGATCGCAACCGAACTGGACATTGAGGACAGGGTGGACGCCACAGCCAACAAAGAAGCCTTCATCACACTGAAGGACCACAAACCCAACTTCGCAAATAACCCAACATGCCGACTAATAAACCCAACTAAATCCGAAATAGGAAAAATCAGCAAAATAATCCTGGACAGAATCAACGCAAAAATCAAGGACAAAACACCACTCAACCAATGGAGAAATACAGCAGCAGTAATCAAATGGTTCAACAACATCCAAGACAAACAACACAACTTTATCTCCTTCGACATCGAAGAATTTTACCCTTCCATCACGCAAGACCTACTGACCCAAGCACTAAACTTCGCCTCGGACTACGACTCAATCACAGGCAACGAAAGAAACATCATCATCCACGCAAAGAACGCCATACTCATCCACAACAGTACACCATGGCAAAAAAAGAACAATTCAACATTTGACGTTACTATGGGGAGTTTTGACGGAGCAGAAACGTGCGAACTCGTTGGGAGTTTCCTCCTCTCCCAGCTTGCTAGCCTCAACCTGAACCTTGGTATTTACCGTGATGATGGACTGGCAGTGTGCCGCGCCTCGCCAAGGAGCAGCGAGAACACCAAGAAGCGCATATGCCAAATCTTCAAAGAAAACGGCCTACGGATCACGATTGAAGCCAACAAGCAAACCGTCAACTTCCTCGACGTCACTTTCAACCTGAGAAATAACAGCTACCAACCATTCACGAAACCCAACACAACACTCCAATACGTGCACCACGACAGCAACCACCCACCCACCACCACGAAAAGAATACCTACCGGAATTAATAAAAGGCTATCGATGCTGTCATCCAGCAAAGCTGAATTCGACCAAGCAACCCCCCCGTACCAGAAAGCACTTGATGAAAGCGGATACAACTTCACCCTCACCTATGAACCCACCCCAGGAAACCAACCAAAAAAGAGCAGAAAACGAAACAACATCATCTGGTACAATCCGCCATTCAGCAAAGACGTCTCAACCAACATCGGCCGCAAGTTCCTCACTCTGATCGACAAACACTTCCCCAAAGGCAACACCCTAAGAAAAATATTCAACAAGAACAACATTAAATTGAGCTACAGCCGTATGAATAACATGCAACAAATCATTTCAAACCACAACAAAGCAATTGCAAAAGGACTGCCTACCCCCAGACTAAACGACTCTGAAACCAATAATGAATGTAACTGTCGCAAGAAACCTGATTGCCCTCTCAACGGAAGGTGCTTACAGACATCAGTCGTTTACCAAGCAAAGGTAATACGCAAGGACATTAACACATCCGACACGTACGTAGGATTAACCGAAGGAGCGTTCAAAACAAGATGGAATAATCACAACGCCTCCTTTAGAAACCAGACTTTGCAGAATTCTACCGAACTCAGCAAACACATTTGGAACCTCAAAGACAATAATGTTGAATATTCAATAACATGGCAAATTCTTGCATCCAGCACACCTTACAACAGTGGTAATAAAAGATGCAACTTATGCTTAAAAGAGAAACTGTTTATTATATATCATCCAGAGCTATCATCCCTCAACAAGCGCAGTGAAATCATTTCAACATGCCGCCACAGGCGGAAACACCTCCTAGGTAACACATGAGCCAATCACCACACCCTACGCCTGCTTGTACCCACCCACTCTGTGCTCTATATAAACCATTGTATGTGAATGCTTCCATTAAAATCTCCTGATGATTGAGGGAACCCCTCATGAAACAGATCTGTAGAGATGAAGTAGTCTTGTGATTTTTTCCCACACCCACATATATATATATACATATATACATATATATATATACATACATACACACACACTGGAATCTTGATTTTAAAAAAGCCCACTACTTTGCTTCGTTTGTTTCTTAAGCTTTACTGATAAGTGTTCTTGCAGATGTTGTGGTGTCCTCTGTTCAGCGGTCCTTAATGCACCATAAACATACAGTATATATATCAAAATCAAATTTATTGGCCAAGTTTAATAGACATGGACTTTGACATGGTAGACCGTGCTCTTTGATCAATGCAAGACACAAAAAACCCCGCAACTACGACAAGAGCACGATACCGGGGAACTGCGGTATCATGTATGTGCTGCATACTTGATCACTCTGTAGAAGTTAATGTCTTGTATTTATGTCAACATTTTTAGCTAGTGCTAGTCAGTCCGTGAGTTTATCAATGCCAATGTCCCACAGGAACAATTTGTATGTTACTAGAATGCACTAGGTTTGCTTGCTCACAAGAGTGTTAACTTAAGTCCTGTGTGGATGACTTTTTGAAGTGAAATTTGCGCACAAAAGGAAAACAAGTCCACCTCTCCTCACTGACTTGTGCATTGACCTGATCTTTGAATGTATAACTTGTGCCTTTTCGATGACATCCACGGTTAGGGTAAAAACACATCCAGTCAAAATAAATTGCGTGATTGTATACATCAGGGGTCTGCAACCCGTGGCTCTTTCATGCCTCCATCCTGGCTCCCTTTGGCTTTTAAAAAATTAAATATCTTATTTTAATTTTACTTTATTTAATTAGTCTATTTCAATGTAACAGTTTTTATTTTGGAGTTTGTGATCTTGTACGTAACACACCTTTTGCTGCCAAGCAATTGCATTGTTTTTAGTGGTCAACCCCCAGTAAATTAGCAATGGACAAATCAAAAAGAGAAACATTTTTGATGAAAATAAAACATTTAATGCTGCATGGACTGTTTCATTTGTGTTTACTGTTGACGAGGTTGGGTCACATGTGTGCTTATGTGGGGAGAAAATAGCAAACAACAAAAAATTTAAATGTAGAAATACATTTCCAGAACAAACGCAGAGTATTTGCAGAAAAATACTACCTAGCTGGGGATGACCGAAAAAGAGCAGTTTCGGAACTGCTGCGGAAAGCTAAACAGAGCAAAAATACTTGCTATGTAATATTCTGTCTTGTTTGATTTCATAAATACGATAGCTTAAATGTAATGAAACTAAAAATAGTGTTATTGTCTGTGGAGAGGAGGAGCCAACGGCAGAAGGTGGTGGCGAGGATGCGGTGGAGCGGAGAGGCGTGGCTTGCTGGGAGCAATGCCTCCACAATCTAAATCAGGTGCGTAGCACACACACCTGCACAAAATTAACTCATCTGCTCCTGCTGTATAAAAGGGGAGGAGGAGAGATCAGGGATGGAGTTGGAGTGTCAGCAGCAGATGCAGTGCGTCAAGAGCAAGAGCGACAAAAAGCAGACGACGGCGGCTGAAAAGCGACCGGCGAACGAGCAGTTGAGGAAGGAGCTGAAAAGCGATCCAAACTGCAGGCGAGCTTTATTTCTAAATAAAGAAGGCAAACCTGCTAAAGAGATGTCCTTCCTTGGTGGTCTGCTGAACACGAGCGACGACAGTAAGAGACTGTCACATTGTCATTTTGCTCAAACAGAGTTTGCGGTTGTAGGTTGGTTAACTTTGGTGGGAAATGGGCTCAAATGGCTCTTTGTATGCTGAAGGTTGCCGATCCCTGGTATACACGATTGATGCAATAATTTTTTGTGATCACAAAAGTCAACTCATTTTTGACAGCCTTAATTTATATACAAATATTTAATTTGGATAACATCCTCCAAAGACATGCACCTGGGGATAGGTTGATTGGCAACACTAAATTGGCCTTAGTGTGTGAATGTCTGTCTGTGTTGGCCCCGTGATGAGGTGGCGACTTGTCCAGGGTGTACACCGTCTTCCGCCCGAATGCAGCTGAGAGGCTCCAGCACCCCCCACAACCCTGAAAGGTAGGAAATGGATGGCTTTCATACTGTTTTGTGTTTACTACGTAACACTTTAAAGCCCTAGAGTAGCTGATACTTTGAACAATATTCTAAGAAATCTGTTAGAGGCCCTGACAAATCATCCTTGTTAACTATTTAGCATGACAAAATTTGGCTTAATCCAGGTAATCAATCACAGGGTCTCCTCTGACTTCATCCAACGAGACGCATTTCCAAATGATGGCTTTGTTGAAAGTAATTCATCATGTCAGTGCTCTCTCATCCTCTGTGCTCAACTGAAGGAAGCCAAATGTTTGCATGAAGAATTCAAAAGGCTGCAGCACAAAATAGATCGCCATCTAAATGGAACTATGTTTATTGGAAATTGCATTTACCTTCTAGCCCTATTGAGTTGGGACCATTACGTTGAATGGGTGAAGCAGGCATGTAGTATACTGAGCCCAGTAAAATGTTTGTTTGGTTTTTGTTTTTTTGCAACAAAGCCATAGCTATTGATATATTTTCTTCCTGCAATTTATATTGTCTGCACAAGTACCTTTTTGAAAGAAGCAAGCAACCGAGTAACATTTAGTCTATTAAAAATGACAGCAATCCCTCTATTATGGTTGGAATTATTCCATTTGGGTAGTTTTCAATTTCCCTTTGAATGTATATTTACATGCTCTGTGTGTATAATGTAAGTGAGCTGTGTAAATTATTTGTATTTACCTTTATTTCTTAATGCTCTTATTTCCTAATGCTTTGACATTTATGAGACTTCAATTACTTTTAGGTTATGTTACTTGCATGCGTTTTTCTTTGTGTAAGGACTATTGCCCCAAAGCTTTTGCCATTTGCTGATTGTACCTTTTACGAATAATTCATCTGAATCTGAGAATACACATTGAACTACTTAAAATGTGTACACAACCCTAGACAAAATATAGCCATATTCAGCATTTATGTCAATTAAATATTGGTAGTGAGCACATTACAGTGATCAAACAACAAAAAATATTTATACCGATTTACTTAAAAGAGAAGTGTTGGATACTTCTCTTGTTGCCTTATTTGTATTTGATTAAATGTTTGGGTATAATTTTCCATCCATCCATCCATCACAGACAACATTCACACACAATTTAGTGTTGCTAATCAACCAATCCCCAGGGTATAATTTAATCCCAAAAAAAAAAATTCTCTTAAGGAATATATGCATTTATCAGAGCTGTTCTATTTTATGGAGGAATGTAGTTGACCATACAAATGGCACCCAGTGTTATTAAAACAAATGTGTAGATTTTGAATCTGGTGCTCAAAGTTTCACAGCCCGAGTACACACATTATTACGTTCACACAAGGTCTTAACTCCTTGCTATCAAGAGCAGTAGACCTCAACATGTGCTTGATCAGGCCGGGATGGAAACCGGCAACCCATTGTTTACAACCTGCATGCCTTTCTATAAGTCAGCCACTCTATCGACTGTTCCATACTGCCCATTTGGAAAGTATTGATACGACTCCGAATTTGTTCTGTGTCAT
Organism: Nerophis ophidion; assembly: GCF_033978795.1. Classification (NCBI taxonomy): domain Eukaryota; kingdom Metazoa; phylum Chordata; class Actinopteri; order Syngnathiformes; family Syngnathidae; genus Nerophis; species Nerophis ophidion. The sequence continues at coordinate 41,160,546 of NC_084621.1, read as the reverse complement.
GCAATGTTCACCTAAATACATTATTTAAGAGAAGTCAAAAATATATTGAGCCTTTTTTATCATAAGTTCAAGGTTCAACACTGCACGTGACGTCACATTGCTGGTGATGGTTTAAAGACCAACCCTGACTTACTTTCTGAAGTTACAGGAACTTATGTGTTTTTTCATGACTATCCGCGCTTTTTTTTTTTTTTGGCTGAAAGCCAAAATCACAATTAACAGTATGTATGTATATATATCTATCTTTCTATATATCTCTCTATCTCCATCTCTCAATAGATGGATAGATATACAGTGTGTGTGTGTGTGTGTGTGTGTGTGTGTGTGTGTGTGTGTGTGTGTGTGTGTGTGTATATATATATATATATATATATATATATGTATATATATATGTATATATATGTATATATATATGTATATATATGTATATGAATAAGCGGTAGAAAATGGATGGATATATATATACTGTGTGTGTGTGTGTATATATATGTGTCATTGCTCGGGTTCCACTGACCACCAAGGAAGGACATTGCTTTCGCAGGTTTGAGTCTCGTTTATTTTGCAATCAAGGACGTTTTTTGCGCCGTCGCCGCTCCTGCTGCTCGCTCCTCCGTGTCGCTCAGTTGGCCGCGTCTCCGTCATACTTGCTCTTTAGCCACTGCTGCGGGCTCTCCTCCTCCTTTTCCCCACTCTCTCCTCCCTCTCCCCTTTTATGCTCCCGGCACGCCCCGCCTCACCGCTCATTCGCATCATCCGCCTCCTTGCCGCCATCTTGCGTGCCCTGCCGCTCTGTCGGACCGTCAGCTCCGCCTCTCCACAGTCCTCCATCGCCAGAATTTACCATGAATTGATTAACGTGGACCCCGACTTAAACAAGTTGAAAAACTTATTCGGGTGTTACCATTTAGTGGTCAATTGTACGGAATATGTACTGTACTGTGCAATCTACTAATAAAAGTATCAATCAATCAATCAAAAACACAAGCCGGGCTTCCGGCCAGCTGATCATACCCCCCTCCCATTCCTTTTTTTCCCCGGGAGCGGGAAGTGAAAGCGGCCACGACCACCTGTGCCCCCAGTCTTCTCCTTGTCTTCTTTGTCTTTGTCTTCTTTATCTTCTTCGTCTTTTCCTTTGTCTTCTTTGATCTTTTCTTCGTCCTCCTTGTCCCCGCTCTCTCCTCCCCTTTTATTTATAGAGAGGAGATAAGTTGATTGTGTGCGATCCACGCACCTGAACTTGTCTGCGGCGTCGCTCCCGGCACGCCCCGCCTCGCCGCTCGCTCCCATCCTTGCCTCCTTTCCGCCATCTTGGGCCGGGCTCCAGCATGCTATATACATATCTATATATACACAGTAGGTATATACATATATATATATATGTACAGTGGGGCAAAAAAGTATTTCGTCAGCCACCGATTGTGCAAGTTCTCCTATTTAAAATGATGACAGAGGTCTGTAATTTTCATCATAGGTACATTTCAACTGTGAGAGACAGAAAGTGAAGAAAAAAAAATCCAGGAATTCACATTGTAAGAATTTTAAAGAGTGTATTTTTAAATTAGGGTGGAAAATAAGTATTTGGTCAATAACAAAAATTCAACTCAATACTTTGTAATATAACCTTTGTTGGCAATAACAAAGGTCAAACGATTATTATAGGTCTTTACCAGGTTTGCACACACAGTAGCCGGTATTTTGGCCCATTCCTCTATGCAGATCTTCTCGAAATCAGTGATGTTTTGGGGATGTCGTCGGGCAACACAGACTTTCAACTCCATCCACAGATTTTCTATGGGGTTGAGGTCTGGATACTGGCTAGGCCACTCCAGGACTTTCAAATGCTTCTTACGGAGCCACTCCTTCGTTGCCCGGACGGTGTGTTTGGGATCATTGTCATGCTGGAAGACCCAGCCACGTTTTATCCTCAAAGCTCTCACTGATGGAAGGAGGTTTTGGCTCAAAATCTCACAATACGTGGCCCCATTCATTCTTTCCTTAACACGGATCAGTCGTCCTGTCCCTTTAGCAGAAAAACAGCCCCAAAGTATGATGTTTCCACCCCCATGCTTCACCGTAGGTGTGGTGTTCCTGGGATGCAACTCAGTATTCTTCTTCCTCCAAACACGACGAGTTGAGTTCATACCAAAAAGTTCTATTTTGGTTGCATCTGACCACATGACATTATCCCAATCCTCTGCTGTATCATCTATGTGCTCTCTGGCAAACTTCAGACGCGCATGGAGATTTACTGGCTTAAGCATGCTGGCTTTTGAACTTGATTCCCTGTTGGGGTAGTGTGTTACTGACGATAACCTTTGTTACTTTGGTCTCAGCTCTCTGCAGGTCATTCACCAGGTCCCCCCGTGTGGTTCTGGGATTTTTGCTCATCGTTTTAATGATCTTTTTGAACCCACGAGAGAGAATTTAAGTCCATACCTTCTGTCAAAAATGATTGATGGGGTCAAAGGTCAATGATTTATGAGGGGTCAAGGTCAAAGGTCAATGATTTATGAGGGGTCAAGGTCAAAGGTCAATGATTTATGAGGGGTCAAAGGTCAAAGTCAAAGGTCAAGTTCAAAGGTCAGGGTCAAATGTCAAGGTCAAGTGGGTGTGGCTTACCCAGGAAGAGGGTGGAGTTAAGACCTGCGGTGGGAGTGGTTAAACCAGGAAGAGGGTGGAGTTTTAACCAGAAAGAGGGCAGAGTTAAGACCTGAGGTGGGAGTGGTTAAACCAGGAAGAGGGCAGAGTTAAGACCTGAGGTGGGAGTGGTTAAACCAGGAAGAGGGTGGAGTTAAGACCCGAAGAGGGAACAAAGGAGGGTTCAGTTTTTTAAGGAAGCTTGAGAATGTCATCTGAGCAGCATGTGACCAGCCATTTGACAGTTTAAATGTTTACGATCGTTTGAAACAACTTCCAGACTTCCCGAAAACATATTTAAACGATTGGGAAGAACTAATTAGTTTAAGGTTAACCATATGTTTGACCCTGCTTCGATGTATTGATGGCTGGGAATGTTACGTGTGGAGATGTGGACACGCACGCACGCACACACACACACACACACACACACGCAGAGGAGGGGTACAAAAGGGCGGTGTAAGGCTTAGTCATTATTTGGAGCTTTATACGTTCGCGTAAAGACTTTGTTCGATTCGGTCATGATTAGTGAAACGCCTGTGTCGATTTATAAAAATAATAAAACTTACATTGACGCTCCGCAAAAAAGTCGAGTGTTTCTAAATCGTATTCAGATGCCACCGACCGAGTCTTTGCGTGAGAAATGGGACTTGGAAGCGTACGGGATGGAGGGATCTTTTGGATTTGTATTCAGATACGAAATGGGTGATATCTGCTTATTTCAGCTAAAAGAAAGAAGAGACGGAAGCCCTTTCTCGATATTTTCATCGTTATCTACCGTGGATTGGGAAGTTTTTGTTACGTGGGGAGATGTGGACACGCACACACACGCACACACACGCGCACACACACACACACACACACACACATTCGTACGCACACACCGTTAAGACCAGAAGAGGGGACAAAGGAGGGTTCAGTTTTTAAGGAAGCTTGAGAATGTCATATGATTAGCAACTGACCATCCATTTGACAGTTTAAATGTTTACGATCGTTTGAAACAACAGGTCAGTTTTTTTAAGGAAGCTTGAGAATGTCATATGATTAGCAACTGACCATCCATTTGACAGTTTAAATGTTTACGATCGTTTGAAACAACAGGTCAGTTTGGGGACAAAGGAGGGTTCAGTTTTTAAGGAAGCTTGAGAATGTCATATGATTAGCAACTGACCATCCATTTGACAGTTTAAATGTTTACGATCGTTTGAAACAACAGGTCAGTTTTTTAAGGAAGCTTGAGAATGTCATCTGAGCAGCATGTGACCATCCATTTGACAGTTTAAAACGATTGGGAAGAACTAATTAGTTTAAGGTTAACCATATGTTTGACCCTGCTTCGATGTATTGATGGCTGGGAATGTTACGTGGGGAGATGTGGACACGCACACACGCACGCACGCACGCACGCACACACACACACACACACACACACACACACCATTACCTCTGCTATACCATGTTATTAGACATTGGTTTAACTCCATTTAAGCATTTAAACGTTAAAAGCATTGCACTTGTACGACGTTGTAATACTTTTTTTTGTTACCAGCCGATGACGACGAAGTGAAAGACGATGAACTTTGCTTAAACGATCTTACAAAGTTGGAAGATGATTATCGAGGTGTGTTTAAACCTTCGAATTATTTAATATTATGTGTATTCATTATTTTTTTTCATAGAGGAATTGCCGTAAGATCCTAACGCGATCGTTTTAACACAATCGCAGTCTGGTGAGTCAAATGATTCTCATTTTACAAGAAAAAAACATGCGGTATACGATACATATATACATATATTTACTTACAGATTTTCCGTTTACATCTCCGGCTCGCTGGTCTCCCTTAACGCTGACGGGTCCGTCGACGGCCGTCGAAGAGAGTCGGCCATTCCAGGCAGAGGAGAAGGCTTGATTGCGCCAAAGAACCCAGACATCGAATCCTTGCTCCGAGGGGAAATCATCGAAAACAACGGCGAATGTCCGACATGCCTCCGCTGTAAGTTTTTCTCGTTTTCTGTAAGCTTTTTAAGATTCTCAGGAGCTTTAAAGAGCTCCTCTCATTCCAATGTCTTTCGCTCAAATGAATTTCGCGCCTAAGGGGAATGGGCGGGGACTGATTCCGGAGGTGGGCGGTTGTTTCCGCCAAGCAACCTTCTGGTGTGCATTAGTGTCACTTACTGAAATGGAGTGTGGGCCAAGATGGATCCCTACTCTATATTCTTTTATTTAACCCAATTTTTTTTAAATACGTGTGTAATGCTTTATATCCTATGTGTTGTGAATTCCATCCATCCATCCATCCATCATCTTCCGCTTATCCGAGGTCGGGTCGCGGGGGCAGCAGCCTAAGCAGGGAAGCCCAGACTTCCCTATCTCCAGCCACTTCGTCTAGCTCTTCCCGGGGGATCCCGAGGCGTTCCCAGGCCAGCCGGGAGACATAGTCTTTCCAACGTGTCCTGGGTCTTCCCCGTGGCCTCCTACCAGCTGGACGTGCCCTAAACACATCCCTAGGGAGGCGTTCGGGTGGCATCCTGACCAGATGCCCGAACCACCTCATCTGGCTCCTCTCGATGTGGAGGAGCAGCGGCTTTACGTTGAGCTCCTCCCGGATGGCAGAGCTTCTCACCCTATCTCTAAGGGAGAGCCCCGCCACCCGGCGGAGGAAACTCATTTCGGCCGCTTGTACCCGTGATCTTATCCTTTCGGTCATGACCCAAAGCTCATGACCATAGGTGAGGATGGGAACATAGATCGACCGGTAAATTGAGAGCTTTGCCTTCCGGCTCAGCTCCTTCTTCACCACAACGGATCGATACAACGTCCGCATTACTGAAGACGCCGCACCGATCCGCCTGTCGATCTCACGATCCACTCTTCCCCCACTCGTGAACAAGACTCCTAGGTACTTGAACTCCTCCACTTGGGGCAGGGTCTCCTCCCCAACCCGGAGATGGCACTCCACCCTTTTCCGGGCGAGAACCATGGACTCGGACTTGGAGGTGCTGATTCTCATTCCGGTCGCTTCACACTCGGCTGCGAACCGATCCAGTGAGAGCTGAAGATCCCGGCCAGATGAAGCCATCAGGACTACATCATCTGCAAAAAGCAGAGACCTAATCCCGTGGCCACCAAACCGGAACCCCTCAACGCCTTGACTGCGCCTATAAATTCTGTCCATAAAAGTTATGAACAGAATCGGTGACAAAGGACAGCCTTGGCGGAGTCCAACCTTCACTGGAAACGTGTCCGACTTACTGCCAGCAATGCGGACCAAGCTCTGACACTGATCATACAGGGAGCGGACTGCCACAATAAGACATTCCGATACCCCATACTTTCTGAGCACTCCCCACAGGACTTCCCGAGGGACACGGTCGAATGCCTTCTCCAAGTCCACAAAGCACATGTAGACTGGTTGGGCAAACTCCCATGCACCCTCAAGAACCCTGCCGAGAGTATAGAGCTGGTCCACAGTTCCACGACCAGGACGAAAACCACACTGTTCCTCCTGAATCCGAGGTTCGACTATCCGGCGAAGCCTCCTCTCCAGTACACCTGAATAAACCTTACCGGGAAGGCTGAGGAGTGTGATCCCACGATAGTTGGAACACACACTCCGGTCCCCCTTCTTAAAGAGAGGGACCACCACCCCGGTCTGCCAATCCAGAGGTACCGCCCCCGATGTCCACGCGATGCTGCAGAGTCTTGTCAACCAAGACAGCCCCACAGCATCCAGAGCCTTAAGGAACTCCGGGCGGATCTCATCCACCCCCGGGGCCTTGCCGCCGAGGAGCTTTTTAACTATCTCAGCGACCTCAGCCCCAGAAATAGGAGAGTCCACTACAGATTCCCCAGGCACCGCTTCCTCAAAGAAAGACGTGTTGGTGGGATTGAGGAGGTCTTCGAAGTATTCCCTCCACCGATCCACAACATCCGCAGTCGAAGTCAGCAGAACACCATCCGCACCATACACGGTGTTGATAGTGCACTGCTTCCCCTTCCTGAGGCGCCGTATGGTGGTCCAGAATCGCTTCGAAGCCGTCCGGAAGTCGTTTTCCATGGCTTCCCCGAACTCTTCCCATGTCCGAGTTTTTGCCTCCGCGACCGCTAAAGCTGCACACCGCTTGGCCCGTCGGTACCCGTCCACTGCCTCCGGAGTCCTATGAGCCAAAAGAACCCGATAGGACTCCTTCTTCAGCTTGACGGCATCCCTCACTGCTGGTGTCCACCAACGGGTTCTGGGATTACCGCCACGACAGGCACCAACAACCTTGCGGCCACAGCTCCAATCAGCCGCCTCGACAATAGAGGTTCGGAACATGGTCCACTCGGACTCAATGTCCCGCACCTCCCTCGTGACATGTTCAAAGTTCTCCCGGAGGTGTGAATTGAAACGCTCTCTGATAGGAGACTCTGCCAGACGTTCCCAGCAGACCCTCACAATGCGCTTGGGCCTGCCAGGTCTGTCCGGCATCCTCCCCCACCATCGCAGCAAACTCACCACCAGGTGGTGATCGGTAGAAAGCTCCGCCCCTCTCTTCACCCGAGTGTCCAAAACATAAGGCCGCAAATCCGATGACACAACTACAAAGTCGATCATGGAACTGCGGCCTAGGGTGTCCTGGTGCCAAGTGCACATATGGACACCCTTATGTTTGAACATGGTGGTTGTTATCGACAAACTGTGACGAGCACAAAAGTCTAATAACAAAACACCACTCGGGTTTAGATCCGGGCGACCATTCTTCCCAATCACGCCTCTCCAGGTTTCACTGTCGTTGCCAACATGAGCGTTGAAGTCTCCCAGTAGGACAAGGGAATCAGCCGGAGGAGCACTTTCCAGTACTCCCTCGAGTGTACCCAAAAAGGGTGGGTATTCTGAACTGCTGTTTGGTGCGTAAGCACAAACAACAGTCAGGACCCGTCCCCCCACCCGAAGGCGAAGGGAAGCTACCCTCTCGTCCACTGGGTTGAACTCAAACGTACAGGCTTTGAGCCGGGGGGCAACCAGAATTGCCACCCCAGCCCGTCGCCTCTCACTGCCGGCAACGCCAGAGTGGAAGAGGGTCCAGTCCCTCTCGAGAGAACTGGTTCCAGAGCCCTTGCTGTGCGTCGAGGTGAGTCCGACTATATCCAGCCGGAACTTCTCTACCTCGCGCACTAGCTCAGGCTCCTTTCCCCCCCAGTGAGGTGACGTTCCACGTCCCAAGAGCTAGCTTCTGTAGCCGAGGATCGGACCGCCAAGTGCCCTGCCTTCGGCTGCCGCCCAGCTCACAAGGCACCCGACCTCTATGGCCCCTCCTATGAGTGGTGAGCCCATTGGAGGGATGACCCACGTTGCCTCTTCGGGCTGTGCCCGGCCGGGCCCCATGGGAACAGGCCCGACCACCAGGCGCTCGCCATCGTGCCCCAACTCCGGGTGTTGTGAATTCCATCCTACAATATCTTCCAAGGAACCCAAAGAAATGTTACCACACCTCCCGCTTTATTTATTCTATAGATTGCCTGAACTATTTCATAAACTAAATCTTGTCTTGTTTCTGATGCCATGTTTTTTTATGCTCATCAATGCACTGCTGGAGTCCGAGCACACAACTACTTTCCTTGCTTTGTTTTCCTCTATCCAGTTAACTGCCATATAAATTGCTACCAATTACCCAGTAAAAAACAGATAGTTTATCACTGATTATTTTATTTAATACTATGTTTCCTTGTGGGATAACTGCTACAGCTCTTACCTTTATTTTTATTTTTATAGTTTTCGATGCATCCGTATATATCATATCTCAATCCATTTTTCTATCTGGTAACTATTTAAATTTCTACTCTTTAGTAATTGCATGTTTTCTTTTGGGTTATCAAACATCCACGGTGGTATTGCAGGCATTGGTACTGTAGGACTAACTTTAATATTGTCAATTTTAACTTTATTACATATGTCTCCTATAATCCACCCAAAACTATTCTTTTTTTTTTCTTTTTTTCTCTTTTTCTTGGCAGTTTGGTAGCACTGGACAAGTCGGATATCCTTGCTTGGATCCTTTTAAAGTTGCCCGATAAACTGCTGAGAGTTGATCTCTCCTCTTGTCCAAAGGTTTTTCATTCATTTTTACTTGTAATACTGCCACTAGGGTCGATGTAGTAGCTCCACAACATAACCTTAAAGCCTGTGACTGGATCCGGTCTATTTTCCCAAGTCATGTTTTTGAAGCAGATTGGTAAATAATGCATCCGTAATCAATAACAGATGGAATTAAAGTTATAAATATATACATATATTGTTTTCAACGTTAACCTATCAGCCCCCCAATCATTACCCCTCAAAGCCCTCATTATATTTAACACCTTTTTACTTTTTCCCCTATTTTTTTATTTTCCGGAAGGAACACTCCTGAAGGAATAAATAAAGTACTATCTAATCTAATCTAATCAAATCTATTTTGCTGATGTGGGTTGACTAGTTCATATTTTTACCAAACCATATTCCTAAATATTTAAATACTTGTACCTCTTCTATATTTTCACCTTAGAGTTTTTATTTGGAGCTTGTTTTGTACTTTTGTCTTTGTAAAATGTATGACTTTTGTCTTTCCAACAGAGAATCTTAAACCTCAAGCCGTTCCCCAGTCTTGAACATTATTTACCACTTTGTTAGTTTTTTGATTATTTCTTTTGACTCTAAATAATATACTAGTCTTTCATTAATCATTTTTTTTTTCCATTACTTTCCCCAAATTTATAATTTCCTGCCTCTTCCGGGTCTTACCCTGACTTGCATATTGGAATTATTACCGCTAATTTTCCCCTCTGCCGGTCATTCTCCTTCTTCATATATCCTGTCATATCATTTCAAGACCACTTCTTTGACGATGCTACCTAAGTTTTTGATCATTTGATAACCCACTAGGTCTTTCCCCGGTGACGTATTTTTAACCTTTTTCAAAATTCGAACCATTTCATTCAAAGAAAATGTCATATCCATAGTGTTGGTAAAGCTATTATCGTTGTCTTCCATCATTTCCCCAATATTTAAACTCATTGTTTTTTCTCTCTTTTGTTTTTCCACATTTCTCAAATTATCATTACTGTGCACTTTAACACATGTTTTTGCTAAAGGTTCTGCTGTTTCTTTACCCGTGACTACATCTTCTTTAATAAATGTGGCACATCATCCTCTTTACCCTTCATTCCTATCTTTACGAATCGTTATATATCCTTTTATTATAAAGTTTAATTTTGGCTTCAGCCCTGTTTCTTGAATACAAATTATATGTGGTTTAGTTTTCATATTTTTAATATATCCCTTTAATTCATGTTCGGTTGCTATCAAACTTCTGGCATTCCACCGGACAATTAACAGGGTGTTGGAATGTGGTAACATGACTCCGTCACGTCTACTCTCCGTAGTACAGCTTGCACCCGGTCCCAAGATAGTTCTTTCAACAACTTTGCTGCTGCTTTGACAATCATTTTGATCTTCTCAGTCTTATTTCCAGCCTGTTCTGTACAGTTTATTACGTGAGCCAGGAATACAACTAATTTGTCCGTGGAAATTCCTGTATTTGTTGCCTCTTGTTTTTTTTATTTCTTGAACTATTCACACTTCTGTTCTTTTCTACACTTTCTTGATTTCTCACTTTAAATGCCTCTGCGTATGTAATATTTCTTTCAACTTTGATTTGTTGTACTTCTGTTGCCTGTTTCATGATGTATGGCTTTTGATTATTTCTTTTTTCAATCTACAAGTCCAATAAATAACATGTATTTCAAGATTACTGATAACTTTTTCAAAATAAAATGTAATTCCTGAATAAGATAATTGTATCGAATCCAATGGATTGTCTGGTCCTAAAACCTCTTTGTAATGTTTGTTTGATTCCCCCAAAATACGACACAGTCTAATTTGAAAAACATATGTGCCTCGTCGGCTGTAGTAAAAAAAAAAAAAAGCAAACCCATGCCTCCTCGGTCTAACCTCTCACAGCCCTTTTTTTTTTCGTGTCAAAGATGGATCAGAGACCACCTTGGCCCCTAACCCCCACTTCTTCTCCACTACCAAGAGAACAGTAATTAATCCGAGCTGAGTTTTAAAAAATATTCCAACATGACTTTTTACTTTCATTTTGTATCAAAGCTGAGTTGTGCTCTCTGGTTTATTTTGCAAATGAACCAACAGAACATGATCATGTACAAGACTCGCCTACCCCCAATGCACTGCAGCCCAACGCTCCTGGTCGGATGTTTGTATCGGGGTTCATGGAGAGATGCGGTAAAGAGTGGTAGCCAAGACACACGGTCACACACGGTCACACACGGTCACACACGGTCACACTCGGCAATTATTTTGACCTGAGGAGCAGATTTAGAGGAAAAAAATGTGTCTGGGGGGCCGGGATATCTGATTTTCAGGTACAAAAAACTTCACAATGACACAAAATAAACACAACAGTTAAACCTCACACTAAAAACAAGACATTGACTTGTACGTTCAAAAGACAGAATAGAACAAGTCAAGACATGCAATGCCATCTACAAAATGTTATGTAAATGTTAGTCATTACACACGCGGCTATGGTTTTGATGTATTTGTTACAGACATGTTTACGTCAAGTAACATCACATGGTTCCATTTGCACCTTTCAACAAATCTGAAAAGGAATATTAAGAAGTAAAACTTGTATTTAATCCTACCTCTTCTCCGAGCACACGGTGACTGTACATACGGGTCGAAAAATGTTGACCTAATTCAGCATTTCTCAAAGTGTGGGGAATAGAGACATGACAGGTGGGGCGCGAGGAAAAGGAGGAAATTTCACTTTAATTTTTATTTTTTTACTATGCTTTCATTTTCTATACACACTGTAAATCACTTTGCGATTCTGTCTGTGAAATCCGCCGTATAAATAAATGTAAATTACTTATTTTTCCTGTAGGGTTTAAATTTCTCGGCAGGAGCGAAAGTTTGACAGACATAGCAACAGTAACTTTTGCAGGCGGGGCTAAGAGGAACAAACCTTCGCGCGGATGGGTAGCAGGCTAATGTGCGGACCCCAATTACACAAAATGGATACATTTGCAACTCGCACCTCAAAGGTCTGCAGAGAAACAAAAATATGACGGGTCTAATCAACCAAAAAGTCAACCTAAAAGAAAATATGGCGAAGGGTATCTTGCTCTTGGATTCACGGCAGCGGGGGTGGGGGCAGAGGAGAGACCCCTGTGTGTTCTTTGTCTAAAACGGCTAGCAGCAGACAGCATGAGACCCGACAAATTAAAGAGACAACTCGAGACCTCACATGATGTCCAATAAATTGTTTTGTTGGGGCGATGGGGGTAGGTGGGCCTTGAAAACTAACCCCTTAGTCTAAAGTGGGGATGACAGAAAAAAAAAAAAAAAAAGTTTGAGAAGCCCTGACCTAATTGTACGGATCTCACTTTAAATGGCAAACCGATCATTTAAATGTTTTCACTTTGAATATGAAACGAGGAGTAAAATGTACAATGTACAATATTATCAATTATTTCACAATGACATGTTTTAAGGATATTGTACAGTATAATTAAATCCAAAATGAATGTGATCACTATCAGGATCATTTTATTTTTAGCCAGTAAACAACTGTTATGTACTTTTGAATCGGGTTTTCCCCTTTAAATAACAAAAATTATAGAAGTTTACAATATTCATTATTATTAAATATTAAATGTGCCAACTAGTTTTACGGCATACATCATCCCCCCTTTACCCATTTGTTAAAAAGACGAAAGTTGATGCGAGCGCCTACGTGCTGTCAGAAAACTAAAAGAAGAAGAATGCCCTTGTGCAATTACTGCTATCCTGGCACAAGTTATAAAACAAACAAAGTTACCACATTTTTTTCTGAGGAGACAAAACGAAAAAGAAAAAGGGAGGGACAATCAAGGATCAACAATGGCACGACTTTCACTAGCTTGCGTGAGGTCAAAAGACAAGAGATTTTAGACCAATGCTGCTTTGGATCTGTTCCTGCTAAACTAGTAAGTGACTTTCAATGCTCAAATCAGAATAATAATGCTAATTTTAGCTACTGGAAATTTGTGTGGTAGCAATAAATACCCACCAGCGCGATACTTCACAGTTTCACACTGACCAACCACGCAACAAACTCAAAAGAACTGTACAAGGAAAAAACAATGCAGTGACTTCAAACTGCAAATATAAGGTTTGAGTAAAATATATAGGTTGGTGTGAATGTTGTCCGTCTATCTATGTTGACCCTGCAATGAGGGGCGACTTGTCCAGGGTGTACACCTCCTTCCACCCGATTGTAGCTGAGATAGGCGCCAGCGCCCCCCACGTCCCCAAAAGGGAATAAGCGGTAGAAAATGGATGTAGGTTCCTACTGTGGATAGTTCAGTAATACAGAATCATTGTGGCATTATCGTGTCAGTTTGACGCTATATGCGCTAGTCCTCATGGTAAATGTGGTTTTCCTTTTGGGAAAACGCCATCGCTCAGGTTCACTGGTGCGGCCAATATAAACCAAAACTGAAAGTTCTTAAGTGGGGCTTTAAGTAGAGTTTATAAATCTTGTATCTGTGCCACATATAGCCTTATTTCAGTGTCAACAGTCTCCAGCTTACTTGCTACACATGTTTTGGCTCTGCCTATCCCTGTGCAGTTATTGGACCGACATTTTTAATACTTTGTCTGTTGTTGTAATTACCTACTAGGCCTTCTTTGCCTTTATTTGTTGTTGTATCTTTATGTTAGCAATTGGGACTTTTTGAATGAAATTGTCTGTGGCTCCATGTTAACGAAGTTGCCTGTACTATCTGACTGATGCATTTTATTGATTGATTTATTATTTTTCTTTCTTTTTCGTTTTGTCTCCTCATAAAAAAATGTGGTAACTTTGTTTGTTTTATAACTTGTGCCAGGATAGCAGTAATTGCACAAAGGCATTCTTCTTCTTTTAGTTTTCTGACAGCACGTAGGCGCTCGCATCAACTTTCGTCTTTTTAACAAATGGGTAAAGGGGGGATGATGTATGCCGTAAAACTAGTTGGCACATTTAATATTTAATAATAATGAATATTGTAAACTTCTATAATTTTTGTTATTTAAAGGGGAAAACCCGATTCAAAAGTACATAACAGTTGTTTACTGGCTAAAAATAAAATGATCCTGATAGTGATCACATTCATTTTGGATTTAATTATACTGTACAATATCCTTAAAACATGTCATTGTGAAATAATTGATAATATTGTACATTGTACATTTTACTCCTCGTTTCATATTCAAAGTGAAAACATTTAAATGATCGGTTTGCCATTTAAAGTGAGATCCGTACAATTAGGTCAGGGCTTCTCAAACTTTTTTTTTTTTTTTTTCTGTCATCCCCACTTTAGACTAAGGGGTTAGTTTTCAAGGCCCACCTACCCCCATCGCCCCAACAAAACAATTTATTGGACATCATGTGAGGTCTCGAGTTGTCTCTTTAATTTGTCGGGTCTCATGCTGTCTGCTGCTAGCCGTTTTAGACAAAGAACACACAGGGGTCTCTCCTCTGCCCCCACCCCCGCTGCCGTGAATCCAAGAGCAAGATACCCTTCGCCATATTTTCTTTTAGGTTGACTTTTTGGTTGATTAGACCCGTCATATTTTTGTTTCTCTGCAGACCTTTGAGGTGCGAGTTGCAAATGTATCCATTTTGTGTAATTGGGGTCCGCACATTAGCCTGCTACCCATCCGCGCGAAGGTTTGTTCCTCTTAGCCCCGCCTGCAAAAGTTACTGTTGCTATGTCTGTCAAACTTTCGCTCCTGCCGAGAAATTTAAAGCCTACAGGAAAAATAAGTAATTTACATTTATTTATACGGCGGATTTCACAGACAGAATCGCAAAGTGATTTACAGTGTGTATAGAAAATGAAAGCATAGTAAAAAAATAAAAATTAAAGTGAAATTTCCTCCTTTTCCTCGCGCCCCACCTGTCATGTCTCTATTCCCCACACTTTGAGAAATGCTGAATTAGGTCAACATTTTTCGACCCGTATGTACAGTCACCGTGTGCTCGGAGAAGAGGTAGGATTAAATACAAGTTTTACTTCTTAATATTCCTTTTCAGATTTGTTGAAAGGTGCAAATGGAACCATGTGATGTTACTTGACGTAAACATGTCTGTAACAAATACATCAAAACCATAGCCGCGTGTGTAATGACTAACATTTACATAACATTTTGTAGATGGCATTGCATGTCTTGACTTGTTCTATTCTGTCTTTTGAACGTACAAGTCAATGTCTTGTTTTTAGTGTGAGGTTTAACTGTTGTGTTTATTTTGTGTCATTGTGAAGTTTTTTGTACCTGAAAATCAGATATCCCGGCCCCCCAGACACATTTTTTTCCTCTAAATCTGCTCCTCAGGTCAAAATAATTGCCGAGTGTGACCGTGTGTGACCGTGTGTGACCGTGTGTGACCGTGTGTCTTGGCTACCACTCTTTACCGCATCTCTCCATGAACCCCGATACAAACATCCGACCAGGAGCGTTGGGCTGCAGTGCATTGGGGGTAGGCGAGTCTTGTACATGATCATGTTCTGTCGGTTCATTTGCAAAATAAACCAGAGAGCACAACTCAGCTTTGATACAAAATGAAAGTAAAAAGTCATGTTGGAATATTTTTTAAAACTCAGCTCGGATTAATTACTGTTCTCTTGGTAGTGGAGAAGAAGTGGGGGTTAGGGGCCAAGGTGGTCTCTGATCCATCTTTGACACGAAAAAAAAAAAGGGCTGTGAGAGGTTAGACCGAGGAGGCATGGGTTTGCTTTTTTTTTTTTTTTACTACAGCCGACGAGGCACATATGTTTTTCAAATTAGACTGTGTCGTATTTTGGGGGAATCAAACAAACATTACAAAGAGGTTTTAGGACCAGACAATCCATTGGATTCGATACAATTATCTTATTCAGGAATTACATTTTATTTTGAAAAAGTTATCAGTAATCTTGAAATACATGTTATTTATTGGACTTGTAGATTGAAAAAAGAAATAATCAAAAGCCATACATCATGAAACAGGCAACAGAAGTACAACAAATCAAAGTTGAAAGAAATATTACATACGCAGAGGCATTTAAAGTGAGAAATCAAGAAAGTGTAGAAAAGAACAGAAGTGTGAATAGTTCAAGAAATAAAAAAAACAAGAGGCAACAAATACAGGAATTTCCACGGACAAATTAGTTGTATTCCTGGCTCACGTAATAAACTGTACAGAACAGGCTGGAAATAAGACTGAGAAGATCAAAATGATTGTCAAAGCAGCAGCAAAGTTGTTGAAAGAACTATCTTGGGACCGGGTGCAAGCTGTACTACGGAGAGTAGACGTGACGGAGTCATGTTACCACATTCCAACACCCTGTTAATTGTCCGGTGGAATGCCAGAAGTTTGATAGCAACCGAACATGAATTAAAGGGATATATTAAAAATATGAAAACTAAACCACATATAATTTGTATTCAAGAAACAGGGCTGAAGCCAAAATTAAACTTTATAATAAAAGGATATATAACGATTCGTAAAGATAGGAATGAAGGGTAAAGAGGATGATGTGCCACATTTATTAAAGAAGATGTAGTCACGGGTAAAGAAACAGCAGAACCTTTAGCAAAAACATGTGTTAAAGTGCACAGTAATGATAATTTGAGAAATGTGGAAAAACAAAAGAGAGAAAAAACAATGAGTTTAAATATTGGGGAAATGATGGAAGACAACGATAATAGCTTTACCAACACTATGGATATGACATTTTCTTTGAATGAAATGGTTCGAATTTTGAAAAAGGTTAAAAATACGTCACCGGGGAAAGACCTAGTGGGTTATCAAATGATCAAAAACTTAGGTAGCATCGTCAAAGAAGTGGTCTTGAAATGATATGACAGGATATATGAAGAAGGAGAATGACCGGCAGAGGGGAAAATTAGCGGTAATAATTCCAATATGCAAGTCAGGGTAAGACCCGGAAGAGGCAGGAAATTATAAATTTGGGGAAAGTAATGGGAAAAAAAATTATTAATGAAAGACTAGTATATTATTTAGAGTCAAAAGAAATAATCAAAAAACTAACAAAGTGGTAAATAATGTTCAAGACTGGGGAACGGCTTGTGGTTTAAGATTCTCTGTTGGAAAGACAAAAGTCATACATTTTACAAAGACAAAAGTACAAAACAAGCTCCAAATAAAAACTCTAAGGTGAAAATATAGAAGAGGTACAAGTATTTAAATATTTAGGAATATGGTTTGGTAAAAATATGAACTAGTCAACCCACATCAGCAAAATAGATTTGATTAGATTAGATTAGATAGTACTTTATTTATTCCTTCAGGAGTGTTCCTTCCGGAAAATAAAAAAATAGGGGAAAAAGTAAAAAGGTGTTAAATATAATGAGGGCTTTGAGGGGTAATGATTGGGGGGCTGATAGGTTAACGTTGAAAACAATATATGTATATATTTATAACTTTAATTCCATCTGTTATTGATTACGGATGCATTATTTACCAATCTGCTTCAAAAACATGACTTGGGAAAATAGACCGGATCCAGTCACAGGCTTTAAAGTTATGTTGTGGAGCTACTACATCGACCCTAGTGGCAGTATTACAAGTAAAAATGAATGAAAAACCTTTGGACAAGAGGAGAGATCAACTCTCAGCAGTTTATCGGGCAACTTTAAAAGGATCCAAGCAAGGATATCCAACTTGTCCAGTGCTACCAAACTGCCAAGAAAAAGAGAAAAAAATAAAAAAAAAGAATAGTTTTGGGTGGATTATAGGAGACATATGTAATAAAGTTAAAATTGACAATATTAAAGTTAGTCCTACAGTACCAATGCCTGCAATACCACCGTGGATGTTTGATAACCCAAAAGAAAACATGCAATTACTAAAGAGTAGGAATTTAAATAGTTACCAGATAGAAAAATGGATTGAAATATGATATATACGGATGCATCGAAAACTATAAAAATAAAAATAAAGGTAAGAGCTGTAGCAGTTATCCCACAAGGAAACATAGTATTAAATAAAATAATCAGTGATAAACTATCTGTTTTTTACGGGGGAATTGGTAGCAATTTATATGGCAGTTAACTGGATAGAGGAAAACAAAGCAAGGAAAGTAGTTGTGTGCTCGGACTCCAGCAGTGCATTGATGAGCATAAAAAAACATAGCATCAGAAACAAGACAAGATTTAGTTTATGAAATAGTTCAGGCAATCTATAGAATAAATAAAGCAGGAGGTGTGGTAACATTTCTTTGGGTTCCTTGGAAGATATTGTAGGATGGAATTCACAACACATAGGATATAAAGCATTATACACGTATTTAAAAAACATTGGGTTAAATAAAAGAATATAGAGTAGGGATCCATCTTGGTCCACACTCCATTTCAGTAAGTGACGCTAATGCACACCAGAAGGTTGCTTGGCGGAAACAACCGCCCACCTCCGGAATCAGTCCCCGCCCATTCCCCTTAGGCGCGAAATTCATTTGAGCGAAAGACATTGGAATGAGAGGAGCTCTTTAAAGCTCCTGAGAATCTTAAAAAGCTTACAGAAAACGAGAAAAACTTACAGCGGAGGCATGTCGGACATTCGCCGTTGTTTTCGATGATTTCCCCTCGGAGCAAGGATTCGATGTCTGGGTTCTTTGGCGCAATCAAGCCTTCTCCTCTGCCTGGAATGGCCGACTCTCTTCGACGGCCGTCGACGGACCCGTCAGCGTTAAGGGAGACCAGCGAGCCGGAGATGTAAACGGAAAATCTGTAAGTAGATATATGTATATATGTATCGTATACCGCATGTTTTTTTCTTGTAAAATGAGAATCATTTGACTCACCAGACTGCGATTGTGTTAAAACGATCGCGTTAGGATCTTACGGCAATTCCTCTAT